>NC_058411.1:62906230-62923502 GCF_002201575.2 Neomonachus schauinslandi | reverse complement strand
TCAGGTCATGATCCTGGAGTCCCGGGATCGAGTCCCGCATCGGGCTCACTGCTCAGCAGGGGGTCTGCTTCTCCCTCTCATGCTCTCTGTCTCTCACTCTCTCTCTCTCTCAAATAAATAAATAAAATCTTTAAAAAAAAAAAGTGTATGAACAAATGTACAAACAAAAATCTAAAGCTGTGAAATAGTAAGGAATCATTAGCTGCTGCCATTTCCCTTTGATGACTATGTTTTCATAAACTATTGTCACTGGATGAACTACCCACAGAATCCTCAGATTTCATTCAAGGCACATCACGGATACCACTTTTAGGGGAGATGCAGGAGAAAGAGTTTTACTCTTCCCCTACTCCCTGGAAGATTCTTGTGAATTTTCACTAAAAATAATGTTTTGGGACTAATAAAGAAAAAATATGCCCATCTCCTCTCTGTGGTGGTAATGAATAATCAAGTATGCATTCGATTAAATCTGGCATGCTCAGTGCACAGAAGGGTAAGTCTGAAGGAAAGGGAAGAATACAAAGTAGGTAAGTGGACAAAGTGGAATATACAATAATATACAATACAATAAAGAAAATCAGAAAGCTAGGACTTTCCAGGCAAAGAGGGGAACTTTTACTGTCTTTGGGTTGAAAACCTGAAGGACGTATGTTAACCAAACATATTGGAGTTGAACTTGGGAGTTATTTCTAAGATTAACTGACAAAAATGATGGCCTTCTGAGGACAAACTTTGAAGACCATCCATTGCTTGAATTCAGTGTGGTCCCTAACTTCCACTCAGTGAGAGATAAACAGAGAACTACAATTAGAACTTGGGTAAAGGAGAGGTTATTTGAGGAGACTAAAAAGGATGCAATCTATAGGTATATCCTTGATAAAATTGCAAATAACAGTGCAGAGTTTCCATTAAAGAAGGTGCGGAACATTTTGTTTTTAGGGTATTACATTTTAGCCTGGCGAGAGAGGGAAAAAAAGAAGTCAACATTCTTATGCAAAAAGTTATTTTTGAAAATATTCTTAGTAGTTGGAGATTTGGAGATGGCAAATCAGCAAATAAATGAAGGTATCTTTAAGGAAAAAGGCTATTAACATTATTTTTCCAGAAATGCAATACCATTTACTTGGAGGAACAGAAATGATTAATACAGTCTTTTTGTTGAGGGAAGCTATTCCACGAGATAAAAGGCTAGTAATCTAATAACTAGCATATCAGTATTATTTTATTTGCTTTTTCCTGTTTGCAAAATAACTTCAGTGCTATCTTGTTATTGTTGTTATACTTGGCTAGTTATACATCTACGATAAGAGAACATAATTAATGTGAAAAATTATACTGAAATGGTTGTGTTTATTTTGTGTCACTTTAGCAATGCCCCTTCAGGAGTGCTATTCTTATTTTCCACTTGCATTCAATAATAGGCTTGCAGCCAGTGGCATTGTATTTACACAGTTTTTGTCAAAACAATTTTATCTCTAATAGATTTTTATCTACATTGACTGAAAACTTCTGTTTCTGTTTAAAACTTTAATGTAATTTCTTGCATCTCTATTTCAGGCAATAGAAAAACTTTTGAACTTATATATACTTGGCAGCTCTATATTTTTTCTTCCACAAAGTTGATTTATTTTTTAAAATAGGAGGAAAATGTCCTTAAAATTAGGCATCTTGTTTTGAGATGGGCTTTGAAGAAAGCAACAAATCTGAACATAGTCTGTTCCATTCACTCACCACAGAAAGGAGCATTTAAAAAATGCTCCAATTTCTCCAGATGCTCCAAATGCTCCAGATGATTAGAACTGGTTACAAATATACATGAATTCCCCACAAACATTAAATGAACCCCCAAGAAACCTTATTTGAGAATATGTAGAGATATATTTTCATTTCGATGCACAAGGATTTACATGTGTGGCTCCCTATTAGCCTTACTCAGGTAAATCCCATTAAAAAATGCATATGCCTCTGTGTGTATAAATTTATATATGAAGCACAGTAAAAGTATATCAGTGTTAATACTCCACCATGGGAATACAGTATGACAAGGAAATTGGCAATACAATTAAAGTTCACATAGTAGTAGAATTTTTTTCATTAAGATAAAAGAAGTTTTCCTGACAAAATAAGAGGATAAATTGAGACTTACTAGTGCAACTAGAACAAATGTGCACGTTTCAGTATAGCTCTGAAACAAATATAATAAGGAAGATTAATGCTCTGGATCTCTTGAAAGGGACTCTCTTACCATTGTGTTGTCCTAATGAGTGTTTGAAATCAGAAAGTAGAAAGTAGGAATCAATGGTAAAACCCATCTACAAGAATGCGTATTATGTCGAGAGAAGTGTTTCCTGCTTGCCTCTCTCTCCTTTTCTTTTTCTTGCCTTCTTCATTTTCTACCTGCATTCTCTTATGTCCTGCTTTTCTTTGCACCCCCCCCAATTGTTTTCCTCCCTCCTTTTTCTTAAGCACGTTCCCTTTTTTTTTTTTTTTTTACCCAGACATTTGTGTTGTTGAAGAAGGGTTATAGTGTTGCCTTATGCCAACTATGTGTCATCGGGGGAAACATAAAAATAAGACATAGCCTTTACATAAATGGACATTTGAGCTGTAATGCACTTGGTACTTAGTCTTCATTCTTTGCCCAACCAAAGCCATCTGAAATAGAAATGAAAAATGCATGGTTCTTCACCTTCACATAGGATTCAATTCATAGCCTTGAATTTTCTCATAATGCTGACTTTGGTTATTTGCCTCTTTCCCCTGTTTCTCATAGATATATTCACCTGACATTCTGAAATATTAATGAATCCTACATTAATAGATGCTCATATATATGTATACACATAGAGAGAGCTCATAATTTTAACTTATGAAAGCTACTCAGTTGCAGACCTTTGAGGATGAGACATTCCCTGGAGTAGAGCATTTCTGACAGATCATTTGATGTTAAGTGGTCTGATTTTGTTTGGCGATCTTCTCTTTACCACAGAATGATAACGGAGTCATTGTAAGCCCAACCATCTACATAGATTTCAGTTCAGATGGAGTTGGGATTGCACTTCAGGAACTTGAAGAGGTGGTAGGGATGGGAAGTTGCTACCCTCCAAAGGCTGTCAAATAATGTCCGGAGAAGTGGCTCTTTCTGTGAAGGTCATTTCTCTCTTCTCTCAAGTGTTTCCAGGCCAGCGTCAGAGAGGAGAGCTGTCAGGAATTTCTAAGCTGGCTGGGTTTCATCTGGTGACCTTGGAGCAAAGGAAGTCTAACACAGTGCTGGTTTCTTGAGACATTCCCTTGATCTCTCTGTAAATACTGCCCAAGGGGTTTTGTTTCCAAGATGTTCCCGAGAGTTCTACTGGCCTAGGAAGTAAAAAGCGTTTTAAGTACTTGAAATTTTTTTCTAGTTTACTTTAAAATGGCACAAAGTCTATATAACAAGTCTTGGATTGTTTTAGTTCTTTATTGTATTGTGGGGACCAAGATTTTTTTTTTAATCCCACAGCTTCTCTGTTTCTCTCTGCCTGTTTTCTTTTCTCTCTTCTCTCTACTCAGCAACTGTCACAGCCTGAAACATTTGTGTGTCTCTAAATATATAAATTATCTTTTAGCCTTTTCACTTAATCTCCCTAATTCATTACGCAGAGCGCTCAAGTTCTTCATATGATATCCCAATAAAATTCGCTTCTGTCTTTGTTAAGAGAGGCCCTCCTTTCCTAAAAAGCTGTCATGCCATGATGCTTCTGGTCTTTGACAGACGAACAGGTGTGTTTACTGTAATCAATGGATCATTCAAGCACAAAAGTTACAAACCAGTCACCTCTCAGTTACGGATTCATTTCAGTGACAATCCTAAATCTTTTGTTATCATCTTTGCTGTAAAACATGAGTCAGTCCATTGCTTGGGATAGTACTATTATCTAGCTAAAGAAAAAGAATATTTGCTTTAGACAGTGACCTGATCTTGAAAGGTTAAATTTTACTTAAATTCTGACTGTGTACAAGGAGAACCAGGTCATTAAATTAAAAACCCAATTATTTATCTCTATGCATAGTAACAAAAAAAACCTGTTTCATCCTATGGGGTGTACCATTAAAAGAGCAAGGTGGCATTAAGGAAATTTTCAACCTTGAGTATTTTTTTTTTAAAGATTTTATTTATTTGACAGAGAGAGAGATAGTGAGAGAGAGAGAGAGCACAAGCAGGGGGGGGCAGCAGGCAGAGGGAGAGGGAGAAGCAGCTCCCTGCTGAGCAAGGAGCCCAATGTGGGGCTCGATCCCAGGACCCTGGGATCATGACCTGAGCCAAAGGCAGCCGCTTAACCGACTGAGCCACCCAGGTGCCCCTCAACCTTGAGTATCTTATTTAAATGCCATTAAGCTATCAGTAATGTTTGCTGCACTTCCTTTCCCATCATTGCTGATTGACAATATACTTGTGGGTAAACAATCTCCTTTATAAATGGCCTTGTACACTCCCTGATGGCACTTTTTGGTGTGGGTGACAGAGGAGCTCACTCGTGTTGAGCCTCAAACAAGGCTGTGTTGAATTCAAGAAGTCTGGCGAGAGGAGCAAGACGATGGTAAGGGAGGCAGACACTCTTTGTATACAATTCTTGGGAACCTGGCAGGAGGATCCGAGCATGGCAGGGAGAAGGAGTCTTCAAAAAATATCACACAAGGCTGAATAGCACTTTTTAATGGGAAATTCTTGTTTTGACTCTAATTTTATGCTTAGATGCTTTTAATTTGATCCACATTTAATTTGCCATTCCTTGGAGAAGGCATTGATTATGTGAAAAACCATCTGCTCTATTGCTAACAAAACAGGGTTGGTTTCAGGGGCTACCATGATGGTATTTTAATGGTGCCTACCTGGAAACATTGAAGCACACACTGCTTGAGTCATCACTTTCATTTCTACACCCACTCTTCTGATTGTGATTGCCTAAAAGCTTTGTTAAAGTCAGTTCTGAAGAAAAATGGTTCAAGACTGGGTCTTAAAAAAGCAGGGAAGAAGCCAAGTTTGGACAATTGAGTTACAAAGCATCATCGAGACATTTAAAGAGCTAAATGACAGTGGTACATCTGAAAACACATATAATAATATATAGTAGGTTTATTTATATATATTTGGATTTCCCAAAGCCCCATCACTTTGACACTGTAATGAAAAATAATCGCATTCAACACTGGTGTGACAAGTTTCGGATAGGCACAGGTAGAGAATCTGAGTTTAGGCTAAGCACCTGCATGGTTAACAATTATTTTAGTTAGACATCTTAAGCTGCATACAGAGAATTCACATCTTCTATGTTTTAAAAATTAGGCTTCCATTATTTCTGAAATTCTAATGGCTAAACTAGCAACAGTAAAGATGTCCAGGTTTCAATGAAATATATTTCATAAATTAGCTTATCATTGCACTGATTTAGCATGCCTAGCAGGTGAGAGACAAAAACATGTGTTATCTTCCCTAGGGAACCTTCAATGGATGTCATTCTGGCTTCATATGTCTTTCTTCTCTCCCCTTCTTGAACTGATATAAAATTCTAATGTGTGCCCTCTAGTTCCATCTTCATTGAAATCTAGCAAAACCGCTGAAGGTAAGATAGTGGCAATGGTGCATGAAAAAAGGGAAAAGGAATACAGTGATTCATAGCATACTTGAAGAAAGTTGCAATTGTTAACAGCGCTACTTTTGTATGTAGACAGGTTAAAATATGTCATATATCCGTGATAAAAATAAAGTTCTTCATCCTGGCTAGTTTCTTAAAGTTCATGGGAAAGGTGCTAAAACCAAATTAGTAACTTGAAAAGATTTCCATATGCATCTGAGGGCGTACCAAGTCACTATCTCCCAAAACAGTAGTCAAGAAAGTAGGTGTATGTGCTAAGACTATCAGCAATCTTGACAAGTGGTTGTTGTTTAAATACCAGAAACGATAGATATTATGAAAAACCCTGCTTCTATTATTATGAAAATGAAACCTGACATTTTTAAAGTATAGTAGCTCAGGCCAATTTCTCTTACCTCTGCGTCTTTGTTCTTCTATGCAAATTTGAACTGCTGACTCAAATATCATTTTGTGAATGGTGTTCATTGGTCTTCACTTCCAGTGAAGCAGATGCCAATGCTTTCAGAAAGGAATGATCCTTCTCCCTTGGCATTATTCCCATTTGCTAGATGAGAAAACTGAGGTGTATGACCAAATATGTTTCCTTTTTACTGGTAAGAAAACTAAGCTTTGGAATCCTCTTCACTTTTGTTTTTCTAGTCCTCTTTTTTGCTGATGGACAGCCCTTTTTCTTACCTTTTCTTAGGAAGTCTGAGCTACTTTAAGTGGCCTCCTCACTTTTTGAATGAAGCTGTCTGGCAAAAGCTTTGGACAGGAGGAAGATGTATCAGATGTATAACAATCTTTGAGTCAAGCCACACAGTTGAAATTACACTGCTAAAATCTAGCCAGTAAATGTTGGCACTGCTAGGTTAATTTAGGGATATGAGTGCTGGAAGATGGGTATTCATTTTCTCAATTAAAGTCCAGAACTTGATGTCTGTGGAGCATTGGGCCACCACGAATCCACTCTGCCCAACTCTACGAAATATGCCTTTTTATTCAGAGCACAAACATATTCAAGAACCCTTCTGGAGTTACTTGAAGAATTAAAAGAATTATATTACCAGCATGACTACACTTGCCTTTCTCCATCAAAAGAGAAAGTGTGCCAGTGCATCCTTAAAAGGTATACCTTCAGGCTATTAAAAACAAACAGATACCCAAATCATGAGATATGAAAGTGCACCAAAACAGGAATTTATCTAAAGTCTTTGGATCAGTATTTCTCCGCTTCATTGTCTTTCCATGCAAAGTAATACAAATGCCTCCCATCACTTCTTGCAGCCTCGTCAGAAGCATGAGAATTGCATGTGTTCCCATTTCTGTGTCTTCAGCAAACCAGAACTGTACAAGAAGTCACAAACTTAGCTAGAGAAGAATTTGGAAGGAGCTGCTAAAAAAAAATAGACATTTTAGAAAATGTGTTGATTTGAGCTGGATTTGGGTTTAAAAGCTACAACAAAATATCTCATTGTTGAGTCAGATTTGGTTTCCATTAGTTACCTCTCAGGTTGTCTTTTTTTTTTTTTTTTTATGAATTACTCTTCGCTTCTGGAGAAATTAGTTTTTTAGCACTGTTTTATAAATAATAATGGTGATCATTTTTAGAATTGCCTTTTTGAGGAGCACATATGAGCGCATTCCCTTTTGGTCAATTGCCTCAAGCAAGAAGGATCCGGTCTTCCTTTCCTGTTTATTACACTTCCCACTCTGTCATTATCAGGTCTGATGTTTAGCAAAAACGCTTTCCAATTGCCTGTATGTGCTTTGACAGAACTGACAGTAGAAACTGTATCTTAACTTACTTGAATCAGTGCTGTAGAAAAGCACCCAGGCATGCTGAAGACAGCTTTTATGAGGTACATTTTGTCAGTGTAAACACTATGAAATCCAACGCATTTGGAAGAGCATACTCTGTATTTGTTAGAATGAATGAATCACTAATGGATTAAAGAGCAAGCCAAATAAACCTAGACTAGTCATAAGCATATGTGGCCTAATATTCAAATGTAGGAAATCCAATTAAGCTCCAGCTCTCCTTAGTTTTTCATTCATGAGGCAGTAGCTCTACTGAAAAGGCAAATAACTAAAAAGTTTCTTTTACCAAAAAAAAAAAGGCATTGCATTTTTAAAATATAAGTTTGAAGTTAGTCTTCCACAGATAGCCAATTTAATTATGCTAAAAATGACATTTTTAATTAAACACCAAGGTAAGCATAAATGGATTTCAAAATAATTAATCAAACATCAAAAAATTGAAACCTTTTTCTGCTTGAGCAGCAGAAATGAAAGAACCAGTCTTCGGGTCTCATAGAGATTCAATCTAATTTAATTCTCTGTCTTCTCTAAATAAACATTCCTAAAACCTTTTTTTCATCTGGGGGAATAAGGATGAGAGGGGTAATCAATATTTCTAGCATTTTAATTAAAACCGTTAGTGGAATAAATCCATTTAATTATCAGTTAATGAAATACAAGGTCATTTACCTGACAGGAACTTTGAGGGTGGATTACTAGCTGGAATAAAGCAGAAGAACCCAATGTCACAGCCATTTAACTTCTGTCAAATTTAAGGTTAAAATCCTTTTAGACTGTTTAACCTCTTCTCTACCATTTTCTATTATGTATGCCGATTGGCAGGAGAAATGCATGTGAAAACTTATTTTACATTTAATTGTGCTGCAAAGTTTTCATTAAATTTCTGCAAATATCCTTATATTTCTAAGGCATGAACTGAAAGGCTACAATGGATTCCAATGTAATTTTATTTTTATTTTATGTTTATCACTTATAAAGAGACATTTGGACTTTTTTTACAGCAAGTCTTATGCATTATTTCTTCTTTTTTTATAAATAGGAATTAATTAAATATAAATTTCAGCAGTCTGAAAATTTAATATGCAAATATGGAACAAATATGCAATAGTAAACAAATCACTTTAAATAATTTATGGTTAATTTTATATAACTCCTTTTTGAAGTGACCTGGATTTCATAAAAGTAATATTAAAAAGTACGAGCTGGTTGGTCACTAAGCTAGGTTTGCAGATTGATTTGGTAAATGATTTTAAGTCGGTTTAACAAATGAAGAGAGGGCAGAAAGCCGTGGTGCAGAAAAAAGTTCCTTGTCTTTGTTGGAGACACCGAGTTTCTCTAAGCAGCTCACTCAGCTTACATTTTGTATAGATCAGTTCTAAAAATGGAACCTAAGAAGGGCTCTTGTGCTTTCTTTCTTTAACACAGATGTTGAATTAATTATCTAGGGTTTGGGGTTTTATTATAATTTTGTAGATTTGGGTTTGTCTCATAGCCATAAATGTCAGAGTTTAAAAGGTAGCTTGTTATTGGGGTCTTATTCTTCTTTTCTAAAATGAAACTCCCTTAATGTTAGTCATGTACAATGCAGACAAGTATATGCAATTTACTCTGCAGTGCTTCATCTTGCGGCACCTTAGCTTTGTACTGTGTAAGAAGCCCAGTATACCTTACGATAGTTTGCCTTTAAAAAATATATATATATATATACATTTATTTATTTATTTATTTATTTATAGGGGCACCTGGATGACTCAGTTGGTTAAGCGGCTGCCTTCGGCTCAGGTCATGATCCCAGCGTCCTGGGATCAAGTCCTGTGTCGGGCTCCCTGCTCCGCGGGGAGCCTGCTTCTCCCTCTCCTTCTGCCTACTGCTCTCCCTACTGTGCTCTCTCTCTCTCTCTCTCTGTGTTAAATAAATAAATAAAATCTTTAAAAAATATATTTATTCATTTATTTTAGAGAGCAGGAGTGGGAGAGAGAGAGCCCGCAAGCAGGGGAATGAGGGGCAGGGGCAGAGGGAGAGGGAGAGAGCAGACTCCACACTGAGCGCAGAGCCTGATGTGGAGCTCGATCTCACGACCTGAGATCCTGATTTGAGCCAAAATCAAGAGTCAGACACTTAACTAAATGAGCCATCCAGGCGACCCTGCCTTTTTCTTTTTTTTAAGTTTATTTATTTTTCTTAGTAATCTGTACATCCAACATGAGGCTCGGACTCATGACCCTGAGATCAAGAGCTACATGTTCCTCCAACTACTCCAGCCAGGTGCCCCAGAAGTTTGCCTTTTAAAGACATACTGGTGATCCAGTCTAACTTCTAAATGCTAAGTACAATTAATTTACAAAAATCTGTGTCACCGGGACGCCTGGGTGGCTCAGTTGGTTAAGCGTCTGCCTTCGGCTCAGGTCATGGTCCCGGGGTCCTGGGATCGAGTCCCGCATCGGGCTCCCTGCTCCGCGGGGAGCCTGCTTCTCCCTCTGCCTCTGTCTCTCTCTCTGTCTCTCATGAATAAATAAATAAAATCTTAAAAAAAAAAAAAAAAAAAAAATCTGTGTCACCTAAAACAGAAATCCTTTACCAGCTCAAATATGTCTTAATCGGACCAGGGTTCCCCATGAAGATGCAGTAATAGCAAAAGCAGCATTGTTGGGCCTGTTTTACATTCACCTCGACTGTTCATAGATTTTTTAATACTTTAAGAAAATAACAAAAACTATTAGGAAGGCTGGCTTAGGCTGGGTAGTTCCAAGAGCTCTCTTTCCTCTATTTCATATTCTTTAAAATGTAATCCTTGTGACTTACCAAAGAGGATTGTAAATTTTGCTTGTTCTAAGCCATAAAGAGAGACTTATTAAAGAAAAAATTATCCATGATACCTAATTATTTTAACTTTGATTGGAATACATAGACACAACTAGGGATAGCCCTATGAGGAGACAGAAAGGCTTGGCTCTTGCATAGGTTATGTGATGCTTGTCATACTGACCAGTCGTAGGAATTTGCCCCAGTAGCTCCTCTCTGTCCTTTCACATATTTTAATGGCCCCACCTTGGGTGCCCAGTGCCCACATTTCTGCAGTGTCTGCCGTGTCCATTCCTCCACATTTCCAACCACTTTCTGTACCTTAAACAAGGTGTCCATGCCTGTTCGATTGTGTGTCTCATGGCAGCCAAGGATCATGGGTTTAACAGATTCATCACTCTTTCTCAGTTGTTTGAATGGTGGTGGTGCGGTATCTAAATGTTATGGAGAGTGTAGTCAGTCTGTGTTGGGGTCACTTGTAGCTTCATGTACTGTGGAAGATCTGCTTCCTACAGAGATTATAAACAATAAATCGTTGCAGTTTCCTTTTGGTCCCTTATTTCTTAGATTCGTTGTTTTTTGACTACGCTTTACCCTCCCACCTTTGACTATCTTCAAAGTCCATTCTGAGTCTCTCTATGTAAATATTCTCTTAGGAGTCATCATTTGTGATGAGTCAACCAACACCATAAGCGGTGGTTGTCAGATGTAGCTCTTCAGTTCAGTCTTCACCCACTTTTCATGCTACAGTTCCATCTTCAATTGCCTGTAGAAGATTGCCAGTTTTATATGGTGTTGACACCTAAAACTTTCCATAATAACTAAATGTAGCTCTTAACCTTTTCTACTTTTTCTGTCATTACCCTGCCAGTACCCTGCCAGTCCTGCCTTTAGCAATAGATACCAGAGGCCATTTTCACTCTTCTTCTCTGTTTATTTCCCAAATGGGAACCATCAGCCACCAACTTCTACTGAATCTTCCTTGACAAGGCCTTTTGGAATCATACTTTTCTATTTCCCCAGCTGTCCCAGTAGCCTAGGCCTTAATCTGTTTATGTCTACATGACTCCACCAGCCTCTTACCTGATTGTCTTTCCTTCTCTTAGAAACCCAGAATATCATGGAGCTGGATTACTTTTAAGCATTCTTTTGCCTTCTGATCCTTATAAAACACAGAAAGTTTTCCTAGAAGGAAATTCCATGCATTGTAATCATTCCCTGTTGCATTAAATCCAAGTTATTTTGCCTTTTCTTTAAAGGTACTTCCAGCCATCACACCAAATTAATTTTTCATTTCCAGTCAGGAAGACTACTCTCCATTCAAGCTAAAACTCAACTGCTCTGCTCTGAATTTGTTCAACCTTTCTCCTCACTTGATATTTTCTCCCCATTCCTCTTTCTGAATGCACATCTCTCAAACTTTTAAATACTTCACTGATTTTCTCCCATGCAACTTTATGTGTTCTAACATTTAAAGTGCAGAAGAGTCACTGTATTAATTGGTACATATCTGGCTTCCATTTAGGTATTCTACCATTGAAGGTTTAGTTATCCTGTTTGGCCCTTTTTCTTTCCTTTTCCTTTTATTAATCTATAAATAAGATTTGTGTACCAACTTCCTCATCTATAAAATGGGTATAATTATATTTATCTCAAAGAACATGAAGAAATTGTTAAGTATTAAGTAGCAGGTTTGTATTTGTTTGTTTGCTTTCTGTGGTCTCTCTGTTAGCAAACTAGACCAAACAAAAGATTGCCTCATTTTGTTTATAGTCATGAAATAGCATTTTCAACAGAAAAACATAATAATTAATTTCTACCATTTCATGTCCATGCAAGTTGAATGATTGGCAATATCCAGTTTCTGCCTATTAAAAACCTGTGCAGACTCATAGTAGCAAATCAGAAGACCCCTGTCTTGGGCCATTTGGGTTCTTCTGCCATGTGCACAAGTCTAATTTGAAACCATTGTACCTTAAACTCTTACTAATTGCTCAAACTTAAAAGTCATTATTTTAGATCATTATTAAAAATCAGACTTTGCCCTATAAAATGCCCATAATTTTTACCAGCTATATATCTGCTATGTAATTTCCTCTTTCAAAAAATGTCATGCTCAATTTAATATTGGTATGTCGTTCGCAAGTGGCTGGGGGACTTTGTGAGGCCATTACAAACCCTAGTTTCACAAGAGTTGGGCTCTGAAGCCTGCACCACTGACATTCAGGGGTTTCTTTTCCTGCCACAGTCCCACAGCATATTTTTCATACCCTAAGGGCTCCCCTAGGGGATGTTCTGTCATGGAATGAAGTGGCATCGACTAAAATGAGAATTTTCTCCTCTCTGAGAAAGTGAACGGAGAGGAACCCAATCACAAATGCAACATACCAATTAAATTAAAGCAAAACACAATTCTGTGGGCTTATTAGTTAAGAACGAGATATACTCCACTGATAGTCTTCTAGGAAGATACCTGTACACAATTAAAAATATTAAACAGCTATTTTTATAAAATATGTAAAGGATACAGAAAAGTCATATTCTAAGCACTTCTATAAATTCACAAAATGATGTATGTAGGATTTGCAATCTCAATCTTGTTTAACACTTCACTTTTGGTTGGAAAATAGTCTGGTGAGGAAAATACGAACTGAGGAGTTGAATTCAGAAAAATTCATCAATAGAAACACTGTGTCAATGGGTAAAATTGATTACTGAAAGAGAAATAACTATCAGGAAAAGCATGGATATGCAGCAGATTAAGAAATAGTTGACTGTGGCGGAGATTACTTTCTCATCAGAAAAATGTGTTTTATTTGAATAATTTAATTTGAATTAAGATATAAAGACCCTTTTGTAATAAAATATTTTATGAATTGATAAGCATAAAAATCACTATGCTTTCACCATAAAACTTACTATTTAATGTTCAATTGAGAACAGAATTCAAGTTTCAATTTATATCATGCATTGTAAACCACTCACGTATGGTTCTGCTTGATTTTTAGAAGATCCCTACAAATTCTTTGATGGGCCAAAGTATCCCACTGATTCTGCCATGTTTTGCCACAAGACCCTGTACTCTTTATCTGAACAATGTTAGATTCAGTCTCTGAGGAGAGAGAGAGAATGGGACAGAGTGAAAGAGTGAATTGGTTGCAATTGGGGGAGATTATCACCCTTTCTTTTCTCTCTATTACTTTCTACCCTGATTATACCAAACTGATTATACCAAACAATCTACCCTGATTATACCAAACTGAATATGATTCAATTCAATAGGTAATTCCTATTCATCCAAATATTGTTCATTTTTGAGAGGAAGGGAAAATACAGGGGAGAAGAAAGAGAAGGGGAAGGAAAACAAAAAGCAGTCAGAAATATCATTCCCCAAAGTAATTTTCAATCATTCAGAAGTGTGTGTGGGATAAATACAAGGTCATGTATAATTTTAAAAGCCTTATAGCATATTTGCACATTTCATCACTGGATCTTTTAGTAAATCTTTTATTGATTGATTGATTTGATTTGATTTGATTTTTAAGCTATACTTTTTTTTCCAGTTTTATTGAGATGTAATTGGCATGTAACATTGTATAAGTTTAAGGTGTACAACATAAATTTATATGTGTGTGCGTGCATGTGCACGCGTGCAAAATGATTGCTATAATAAGATTAGTTAACATCCGTCACCTCACATAGTTATAAATTTTTTTCTTTGTACTGAGGACTTTTCAGACCTACTTCTTTAGCAACTTTCAGATACACAATAAAGCAGTGTTAGCTACAGTCATCATGTTGTACATTATATCCCTGCGACTTACTTATCTTATAACTCAAGTTTGTACCTTTTGACCACCTTCAGCCAATTCACTCCCCACTCCACCCTCTCCCCCTCTCACCACCGCCCACCCCGTTGTTGTAAATCTTTTAAAATGTTGATATCAAGTTTTCGAGTAACTCTGATGTGTGAGGCAGAGTTTTAAGGACTCCGGGATATTGACTTTAAAGAGATCATGATTTCGTTAGGAAAATAAGGCTCACATACCTGAACAGTTAGGTCATTACCAGTGCAAGGTGGTCTATGATACATAGTGGAAGAATAGAAGCATAAGGGTTAGAACTGGGGAACTAGTGTTTATGGTGTCTTAGAGGACTTTTTGGGTTTATGTAAGTAAGAGAGCAGACTAGAGAAGGTGTATCATGCAGAGAAATGTTGCTTACAAAGACACAGGGGTAAGAAGCTCCTATTTTGGAACCAGTAATGAGTAGACAATGGTCTAGGGAAGAGGGTTGTGTGGAAAGTAATGGGATATAAGATTGGAAAGGGAGACTGGAATCAGACTGAAGAAAACCTTTTCTGCTAACCTAACCTTTTTGTGTAGGTAGGTGAGTTGGACTATATTTTCCCAGATTTATGATGATCGTGTTAGGGGGAATACAATCAGACATCTAAAGAAAGCCAATATATCTTGAATCTGTCTTTTTAAAGATAAATCTGTTTCTCTCAAGACAAGTCTCTCTCTTTTAGTTATTTCAGTAAAAATCATAAAGAGTTGGCTGACATGAAACATGATAAAGATTTAGCCATCTATTGGTGAAGTAAAAGTAATAAAAGTAGAGTATTCTACCAGCAGAGCTAACTTTGATTTTTGGTTTTGGTTTTGGTTTGGTTTGGTTTTTTTAAGTTGACTTTTTTTAAGAAATGTGTTTGAAAACTCCATACTTAAAATGCATTTATGAAGCAATATTTACAGCAGAGATGACTATAAAAATATATTCAAAGTGAACATAAATCTTTCTATTTTTATGTGACTTTTATTATCTGCCCATCAAATTTTGCTAATTGTCAAAAGTGACTCTATTTTAATAAATCTTTCTCCCCTTCAAAATTTATTTTTTTCTCTCATATTAATCTGTGTGGAAGCTATGAGATTAGGCGTGGAATATTTTGCTTATTTTTATGACCATTTCCTGTAATAATGATAAATAGAAAAAGGAACTGGTTTCTTTTTCTTAGAAGTTCTTCTGATTTACTTTGAGTAAACATCACCTGGGAGTGCTGGTTAAAGCTGACCCACCCCCAGAAACTAGGATTCATTTGAGGCTAATTGGGCCTTGGAATCTGCATTTTAGTGAATCCACAGCTGATTATAAAGCTGGTGGTCTGAGAAACATTATATAGAGTGAAGGAGAATAAATCAATTTAGTGGAGAGCAAACTCACTTGTCTTAAATATTTATATGCAGTTAAACAAATGGCTCAGTGCTTGATGCTGTGGGTCTACTCTGACATCTCTGAAGGCCTTCTCTAAAGATCCTTGGAACTTAGCACCAGAAGCGATATTTGTGAGGGTTGGTCACACATTTCTAAGTCAGCATTTGTGGCTTCAGTTTCTCCTCCTTGAACTTCCCTAACAGCCCAAGTAAATTTAGTGGGCCCAATGTGGATAATACTGATATGGCAACCCCATAGAAGGAATTTTATCATAATATAATCTCTAGAATAGAGGAATAACTTCAGAAAGGCTCACATGTGTTTCAACAAAATTGAGAGGTGCCCTTGCATCAGTTTCCAGGGCACTGCCCTCAGCACTGATCCACGAAGAATGTTCCCACATGGTCTCTCAGGAGCCCAGGCCCTGATTTGCCACAGGAGAAAGGGCCAAGGAATTCACTGTAACAGCTTGGAGAATGGCTTTGCAAACCCAAGAAATACTCATTTCCTAATTTGCCAGCTGAAAAGGAGTTCAGAGAGTAAAGATACTGATTCATGCCGATCCTGTGGTAGGCTATGGTGAAGGGGTCAATGGTGGGAACAGGAGAGAAGCCCAACTCTCTTTAAAGTCACCAGGAGCAAGCAGTTTCGATGGTAGTATCTGCTTAACACAGCAAATGGGCCTACAAATCTATGAATGCAACCTGCTAGCTCTTTTCTCATTGCACCCACATTTATCACAATGGCTGTGTGTGTCTGGTATTTTCAGTTTCAAATTTAAATGTAAACTCATGAGGGACACTTTTTATCATGGTCACTTGGGTTTCTCTGTGTCTAAAATACTGCCTTATACACAGTAGAGGATAAGTGGGGACTTAGTTGTTTTAATTTTGTGCAAGATTATGGATGTTTTTCTTAATCAGAATATGATCACTTTTTCTATAAGTGTGTGTTTTGAAAGGCTTGCAGTGTTTTTTTCCTATAATTTTAACATGTCTTGGGACAAAAGAATACAGTGGTGTGTTACATGGGTACCATTTATTCCATGTATTTTCATTAAAATTATTTTTAAAAAAGGTAGGGCTCAGTATTAATAGTACTTGAAAATTGGCTCATCCAGCTGATTATACTAAGGAAAGACCACGAAAGTCAGTTTTGTATTTAACAAAAATGCATTTTTAATAATTAATTGTTGGTTGTCCAGCCCATGGTAGGATGACAATAAACTATTCCAACACATTTGGATCTTTAAGATAAAGCAAGGCAACATAGATTGTTTTAAAAATGACATGCCCACGAAAACAATGGATCGTGGCTCACCACATCAAAAACTAATGATGTATTGTATGGTGACTAACATAACATAATAAAATTAAAAAAAATAAAATAAAAATGACATGCCTGCTACATTGAGACCGCAAGTATTAAATGGCATTGTAGCAGATGCTTTCTTTGGTCTCTGGGAAGCATAAGAAGAGGTTAGGTGATGGGTAGTCACATTTGATAATGTTAACTGTATTACAATCATTTGTTTATTATGTATAAGAAAGGTGACAGGGGCGCCTAGGTGGCTCAGTCAGTTAAGCGTCCAACTCTTGATTTCTGCTCAGGTCATGATCTCAGGGTCCTCAGATGGAGCCCCAAGTCAGGTTCTGTGCTCAGCACAGGGGCTGCTTGAGAGTCTCTCCCTCTCCCTTTGCCCCTCCCCACCTTGTGCATGTGCGTGCTCTCTCTCGCTCTCTGAAAGAAAGAAAGAAAGGAAAGAAAGAAAGAAAGAAAGAAAGAAAGAAAGAAAGAAAGAAAGAAAGAAAGAAAGAAAG
>NC_058411.1:62795013-62906220 GCF_002201575.2 Neomonachus schauinslandi | reverse complement strand
AAGAAAGAAAGAAAGAAAGAAAGAAAGAAAGAAAGAAAGAAAGAAAGGTGACAATCTATGAGTTTTTTTTTTTTCAAGTCAAAGTCTGCCCTCCAAATGATCATTGAAAGATTATAATGTAATTTATCTTTAAAATGTGAAAACTTTTGGCTCCATATTTTCTAAAGAACATTTTTTTTCATTTTAACAGAGATTTCACTCATATTATATGTATCTCCCTGTTAAATATTTTAAATTTGGTGTGTACTTCAAAACTGATCGCTGTTTTGTGATTTACAACCTTGGAGAAAAATAACATAGTAGTCATAACTTTGCAGTTTTTTGTGATGCATGAAGATCAGATTTTTTAATGTTGGTTAATGCTTTGCTAATTAAAGTGTGCATGTTAATTAAAGCAGAGGCTAATGTTAATTACCTATATTAATGGAATCTCATGTAGCACCTGCCTGAAGCAATGGGTTCAATTTTCAAAATATCTCAATTAAGGCTGAAACTTTTGATTTGCATCTAGTAGGGTTTCAATTAACTGCATTGAAAACTTAAATAACACTCTTAGGGGTGCAAAATATCAGTGATTATATGAAGTATGGTGGAGCTTGGTAGGTGAATTTATAGAGACTCTTTTTCCAGCCTAACTATATTTACTTCTTATCTACTGGTCAAATTCTGTTCATCCACCAGGGCCCAGTGAAAACAACACCTCTTCCACAAAGTATTTTCCAATTCCCAGGATACAATCAGCTCCTGTTTGTTGCTCTTCTTTTACCCCATTCTGCCTTATATTATACTTACTTGTTACAGTCTGTGTCCCTTGCTAACTAGTAGCTCCTTAAAGGCCTTGTCTTCCTCCCTTACAAGGGCCAGCACACCTGAGAAGAAGCCAGCCTGTTTTGATAACTATGATTATACTAGATGTCAAAAAGGTTAGCACCATTAGCTCATAATCCTTTCCAAAGACCCAACAGAAATAGTTGTTACTGGGTCGTCAGCAAACATAAGAGTAAGTTCAGGAGAACTGATAAGCGTACTAATTAGTATAATCATAGTTTCAGAAAAAATAGTTTCCATTATTCTACATAATAGGGGAAGCAATAATCTCCCCCATAAGTATACACAAATAGATCACACACTGATTTGCAGCTCCTGGAAATAAGTACCAGTTACTGGTGTTCCTTGGCAAACTTTGACTCTGACTGTTGATCTCAGCGGGCGCAGATTTGTCTTCATTCAACTGTGGAGAATATCAAATGAGCATAAGATTTCCATGTGTAACGTATAACCGACAAGGTGATATAAAAGGCACCATTTACTATCCTGATGTGCTATTGGCAAGCTGGTGTAAAAAAAAAAATTATTTTTAAGGTAAATAGGAATAGTATTGATGGAGCAAGAATATGTTAGCCGTCGTCCTGATGGCAGGACATATTATTACTAGAAATGAGATGTGAATGTGTCCATTAACGAAGAGCAATGCAGGCTTAGATGTGATCGTGAGAGCTCCCATACTTCACGTCACAACTGGTTCCATGTTGGGTAGTTAGTAGGTGGAATAAATGCAACTAGCTGGAGGAACATGACAAATATGCAGATCAGATTTTCCCAGGATGAGGCAATGGGCCAGGTCTTTACAACTCAGAGAACAAAGTCACCAAAGCATCCATTCCCCACTGTGGCACCATTAAGGTGGCAGATGGCAGAGCATTAGCAGAAAGATACTGGGAACAGCTGAAAAACATCTGGTAAGAAGTGACAACCTAACGGGTGTGCTGGGCTTTTCCTAATTGTGAGGCAATCACTCAAAAAGCCTGGAAAGAGACTTCAGTGTTTTGGTGGTAGGAAAAAGGAGTTGGCTGGAGCACTACATTTGAGTTCAGGGATTTGAGGGAATTCTGAAAATAAGTGACTGTAGAGCCTGGTGAAAAAATTACAGAAAAAAACTATAGAAAATTAATTTGCTTTTCCCCAAGTGTCAAATAAGAACCCACTTTTTAAAGGTGTCTGTGAGCCGCTCAGTGGGCCTGGAATCCACTTTAGGAAGAAATTTGATTCATCACCAAATTATGAATAATATTTAAAATGTAGGATTTTGAGGGTATATGGAAAGGTTAGGTGTTCATAGAGAATATGGAAACACTAATTAAACTGGAGTGAGGAAGGTGGACTACTTAATGACTCAATTCCCCATTCCTCTTTCTTGATTTACTATCTCATGACTTTTCTGGAACCTAGATGAAATATAAAAGGCTTTTTGGCTATTTCTGTCTCTATATTTCTTCATTTTTTTCCCACTCCAGCCATTTGTCCTTGACTGTCTGTGTCTCCTTGCTTGCTCCCCCACTTTCTGACAGGGGTCACTGAACTTTTCATAACCTCTCTGTCAGGACTCACCGTATAGAGAGTGACATTTCATTTTGGGAACATATTATTTCCGATAGAACAGGAACAGTGAGGACAATGTTCCCTAAGGGGCCGCTAGGTAGAATTTGGGGAGACAAAGGCCACTGATGCCTGCTACATGATTAGGGCAGATTATCTCACAGGTTACCAGACAAACCCTTAGTTGCCCCATGAAGCCTGTGTTGGAATATGCAAGCCTATACGTGTTGGAAAGGAAAGAGAAATCTGAGTGTCAGGGAATCCATGAATTTACCAGTTGCTGTCCCGATCACTTAGAGGATTAAACCAGACTGTTCAAAGTACAGCCTTTCAATAAATGTTAGGTCCATCTTCCCTTGTCTGGCTTCCCCCTTATCCATTGGACTGTATGCTTGTCCTGCCCTTGGGACCCAGGCTCAAACAAGGAATGGAACAATTTACTATAAGCAGGGTCTGACCACCTTACTCTCCAAACATCTAGGGTGCAATGTCCTCTTTAGAAAAGGCAGGTTGCTGTGAGCAGAGGGTCAGGTGGAATCCAGCTACAGAGGGAGAGGTGGGAGGTGGGAGGGGATGAGGGAGTGAGGAGCCAGAAATGGGAGGGGGGAGACTTGAGCAAGTCTAGTTGAGTCAGGATGGCACATAAACAAGGGCTCAACATGTACGGCAACCCCAGCCTGAAATTTCTGTGACCACAGGACCCCTATGAACCCTGCATATTAGTACATCATGGTAATGGTAACAAATTATCATTGATTGGGAACCAGCCACAGAATGGCCGAGAAAAAGATCCTTACGGTACGGCAGCATGGCTTATCACACCTTGGACATGTGAAGGGAAGGAGTGACAAGATGGTAGGACGGTGAGCTGTACCAGGGCAAGGTGACAGAGTATGCGGAGAAGGAGCACATGGTGGTGGTACCTAGCCACGAAAGTTTCACAGTCAGTGTCATTTCTAGAGGTGAAGGAGCAGAGAGGGTTTTGCTGTTGTTGTTGTTTTGTTTTGTTTTGTTTTTGATTGAGTCCAAGAATCACAAGACAAGGTATACTGAGCCTTGCAGGAAAGTGACGGATGTGCATACCTTACACAGGGACTTTGAGCCACAGCCCAGCTCTTTTAGCTGCCTTAGTCAGGGACCGCTTAGGGATTGGACATCATGGCTGCAAGATTGTGGCTAGAGAGGATACTTGAGATGGGTAGTAGAGGGGGCACTGGACTTGGAGCCAGAAACCCCTGGATCTTCCTTTCGTTACCTGTGTGACCTTGGACAAACTTGATTTATTTGATCTCTGGCTTCTGCATCTGTTCAGTGGGGATAATAATACCAGATCTACCCAAGCACAGCATAAGATTGTTATAATGATCAAATGAGAAAATGTATGTGAAATCACATAAGCCGAAAAGGTATAAACGTAATTTATTATCAAAAAGTATCAATATCCCATTCTCACTGATAATTGAAGCATTTACTCAGGTACCCAGTGAATTGTGAGCTAACACAAGTGAACCACCACATCCAGTTAACCTGTTACTATGCAGACAGAGTCAAATAACACAACAAAATCAATACTTGTTTCAAGGAAAATAGATTATTTGGAATGGAACTATAAAACACAAATATATAATTATGTAAATATAAAATCTTATAGTTCTTTTTACATGTCCAATAAAACGGTGGAGAGTTTCTTTTTGGGTATGGAATTCTGATTAAAAGCAAGATATTTATCATTTAAAAAAATACGGTTCTCTCTTAAGGCCAGTCCTCAAGCTGCAAAGTAAGATATTGAAGACAGCAGTGCATTTAATGCCAATATAAAAATGACTTTGTTCTTTCTGTCATCTTTTATTCCCACATGTTTCTTTCTGTCTCGGAAATCTACTTAAACTGAAGTCCCAGCAGTCTTTAAATGCCAAAGTGAAGACACAGGTGAATCGTCACGTGAAATGTTTTATGTTCTAGATTTGTCTGATTGTTTCCTCACAGTGTCTTGTAACTTTCTCCTCTACCCCCTATTTCCTGTAAACTGTAAATTCTGTCCAGAAGCTTGTCAGAATAAGGTTAAACATTTTTGGCAAGTGTTCTTCCTGTGGCATCTCATCAGGTTGTCCATTATTTGTGATGATAAAGTGGCGACAGCTTACATACCTTCATGGAGAGATTTCCCTTGTAATTAGCAGGCAATCTGGGGGGCGGTGCTTTGACATCATGTGAATATTCAGTTCACCATTAAAAGTTTGCTTAATGGTTTTAGAATCCATGGATGATTCTTTCTGGAATCAGTTATTTCTTTGAGGGTTGTAAGATGGTATTTTTCTAATTCTATTATTTCTTTCACATTTTTACCTGGTATTATTCTTTTATAAAGCTTCCTCTTCGACTTCAGATGAACTACAGTTCCTCTTTTATATTTTTAATTTATTTTTAAAGATTTTATTTATTTGTTTGAGAGAGAGCATGAGCGGGGCCAGGGAGGCAGAGGGAGGGGGGAGAAGCAGACTCCCCGCTGAGCAGGGAGCCCTATGCCAGGCTCTATCCCAGGACCCTGGGATCGTGACCTGAGCTGAAGGCAGACGCTTAGCCAACTGAGCCACCCAGGTGCCCCTACAATTCTTCTTTTAAAAAGCAAGTGAAATGCCTTGTTTGTCCTCCTTACTTACAAAGTTTTGTGGTAAGGAATTGCTGTAATAGTCACCTTTAGTAGGGAGACTTTTTTTCATTCTCTCTTTTGAGTATAATTACAGATTGATTTTATTTATTCAGTATGCTACAATCAATTAGAATAGTTCTTCTTAGGATGCTTAGATTGTCCCAAATTTGCCAAAAAGGAGCCTCATCTTGATGGCTCTTACGTCCTTTTGACAGATCCCATTAGTCAGTGAATGCTTCTTTGCTTTCTGGCAGAAGATGTCCCAGGCTCACTTTATTCTTTTCCTGCTCCAGATTTGTAAAGGGGCTTTTAAAGTGATATGTTCAGCTATTTTTATACAGAGACAAGCTGTACCAGACTGTCTCTTTGCCTCATTCATTTAACAAGTACTTACTAAGTATCTGCCATGTGTCAGGAACCTGGGATATCAAAATAAATCTGGCTCACATCCTGTTCTTGGGGAGTTTAAAACCTAATAGGATGGAGGAATCATGAATATCTAAAGGTGGGAAAAGATACATGTCTTACAATAGAGGGGCATATCATATGTTGAGGAAATTCAGAGGAGTGGAAGGTTATTGGACCAGTTGGATTGTGTGGGATGTGGAGTTGCAGAGATGGAGTAAAGCTTGGGAAGCAGAGATGGAAAGGCTGCGTACCTGGGAGACATGGCTTCGTCCAATGTGAGTAGAAGTGGGATTTGCTATTTGTCAGAAAAGGAAGTCAAAGAGGGTATGGGGACAGTTGGATTCACTCCCCCCCCCCCCCATAGAGGGGATCCACTTATGAACAGTGTTTCAGTACTGTTCTAAGACATTTCAATTCTGTTCTAAAGAAAATGGCAACCACGAAAAGGCTTTTGTTTTTGTTGTTATTATTTGAATTTTAAACCAGAACAGTGATAGGACAGAAGATGTGCCACAGAAGCTTCACAGAGAGGCCTTTTGTCATGTAGGCCATCATAGGGGAAAGGTAATCATACAGGCAGTTGAATGTTGAACAAACTGGCTAGTAAGAAGGTATAATGACTCAAATACATGGGGCCCTAGCTACTCCTGTGATATGTCTTACGTGCAACAGCAGATCACCAAAATAGTTGTAATGTCACTTCATAATAAAAATTGGTTCAGTTGCCCATGACTATGAAAAACCCCATGCAGCTCACATATCTTTCTCCCAAGCACAGAACTCCTTCCTTCTTGGTTCTTTCTAAAAATCTTGATCATTATACCTCCAGATGTTAACTTACATGGTCAGCTTTTTTATTAAATAAGCTACAGCACCTAAGCGAAATACCTGAACAACCAAACACTGCTAAAAATTCAAAGCCTCGAAGCTCCTACTGAAATGAGACTTCTTACGCTCTTACTTTGAGGCTACTTAACTGTTGTTTTGGTACTTATAACAACTTTCTTGATGTAGTTTCTCAGCTTAATTTAATGTATCATGTGAAAGATAAGACAAGCTACTGGAGGCTGTCACGTCAAGAATCGTGAGGATACAGTAGAGGGCATATATTGTTAAATGAGAAACAAGAACTCCAAAATCACTGGGCCTAAAGCTATTCTATGTGATGAAGAGCAGCTCCAACACTACCTGCAAATATAATTGCATTATAATTGGCGCTTATATCTTGACAGTCATCCACAGAATCTGTTCTGGATATGCAATACTTCAGACTTCCATCCTAAATGAAAGAAATGAAATTCAAAAAAAAAATTCTTGGCACTTCAAGAGGTAAATTGCTCCATCCCTCTCCCCTTTGATAATTGACAGCCTAATTAGATGGGTTTTGGATTTGTAAACTCATCTTAGCAAGTTTGACCATTTATTAAGCATTTTCATTTTCTCTTGGTTCCTTGTGATTTGAACTTTCCTATCCTGTTATATGTTGTTCAACTATTCTTCCCTCCCATGACTTTAAAAATTCTGCTTCTCACTGTGGCCTGGAATGTGATATTTTTTCCCCATGTCTGAGCTCAACTGAGCCTTTTATCTCCAGGGTGAAAGTGTCATAGAGACCTGCTAAAATTAAACATCATCACTTTAAATTAAAATGTGTAGCATGGAGCTATTAAGCCACCGGAAATTTTCCTGTTTGAAATTCATAGACAATCCCAATCTATGTCAAAGCATCCCTTTTCAGGGTATTTATCCTGCCACAGCTCAGAAAATCTTTTGAATGCCACCATTCATATCTTACCTCTCAGATTGGCAACTCCAGGTATTTGCCAGCACTTGCCAAAGATCTCTGCTTCCTACTAAGACATCACCTCTTTTTCAGGCCTCCTACTGAGATTGTTCATGAGCCTACGCTCAACAACCCATTCACTCACTCATTCGTTCAGTATACAATTTCCTGGGCACTGGGTATACAATTATCAATAAAAACAATGAGGTCCCTGCCTTTGTGGAATTTACATTTCAGTGGGATATGGATCAGAAAAAGCAAGAGTGCAAATAAGCAAAAAGAAGTTATTCAGTCAAATAAATATAATTTTAAGATAGAGTAATATTAGGGAGAAAATAAATAAGACCTGAGAAAAAGAATAATAGGAGGCACCTGATTTAGATGAGATGATCAGGAAAGGAAGTACATTTAAACTGAGACCTAAAGGAGATATGAAGGCGACAGCCATATGAAAAAGAAAGGAGGAACATTCTAGGCAGAGGGAATGGTGTGTTCATGGTGAGAAGACACTAGGCTCATTCAAGGAATTCAAAGAAGCCTAGCATAGCTAGAATAAGTGGGCAAGGATGAGAGCAGCTCAGGAGTGATGGACAGTCAAGACTAGATAAGGCAGGCCCCTGAAGACTCTGGTATTCAAGGGGAGATATGTCTGCAATACACCAGTTGAGGCAGAGGTCAGATCTTTCCCTTAAACAGATTTTGAGCGTAGTATCTAACACCTCCCATTATGTTGTCAATACAAGGGGGAAATACAGAATAATGGAAATATGAAATAATAATGGAGCAATTTGTTGAAATTTGCTCTTTCACTCTTGGATATATACCCAACAGAAATGCATGCATATTCTCCCCAAAAGACATGTGTAAGAATTATCAGAGCAGCATTACTTATAATAACCAAAAGATAGAATCAACCCAAATGTCCAACAACAGCTGAGAGGATGAATCGTGATCTATGCATGCAATGAGAATTAATGAATTACAGCTACATACAACATAATGAGAGAATCTTGAGTGAAAACACCAAGCACACAAGAGCACATTCTGTGTGATTCCACTTACATAAATACAAAAAACAGGCAAAACTAATCTGTGGTGGTAAGTGGTTAAGACCATGGTTACCTTTGGGAGCTGTGGGGGGAAGGGAGTGTTGGGGCTGTGGGGTTCTAGCCGTGTCTGGTTCTTGATTGGGTGTTGGTTTCATGGGTGTGTGCAGTTTATAAAAATTCATCAAACTATACACTTAAGATTTGGGCACTTTTCTATATGTATTTTATAATTCAATAAAAAGTTTGCACACCATGCACAGCATGGTGACTACAGTTAATAATACTATGTTTTATATTTGAAAGTTGCTAAGAAAGTAGATCTTAAAAGTTCTAATCATAAGGAAAAAATTGTAGCTATGTGTGGTGACAGATGTCAATTAAATTTATTGTGGTGATCATTTCTCAGTATATACAAATATCAAATCACTATGTTGTATGCCTGAAACTAATATAATGTTGTATGTCAATTATATCTCAATATAAACAAACAAACAAAAAGAAATTTGCTGTGGATAGAGCAATGTTTAGGAATCCTTCTATAACTAGTCTTTTTGCTTAGGAGATAACAATAGTTAATTTTTTCACTCTGATCCTAAAATAAAGAGCAGGAAAAGACATAATTGAGGTAAGCAAAAGTGAGGAGAAAGCAGGAGGATATAATTTTTTTCATCTATCCCTAACTTAGAATAGCACTATGCCTGATGTGTACGTATCAAGTCATTGGAGAGGAAAAAAATATGTATTTGTATTTTTTTTTTCAGTCTCCTCCAGATATAATAGCAATGAACTAGTGAGCATTTTCAGGAACAACTAAGCAACAAGCCAACCTTTATGAGCTCTAAGCAGCAGTGATGATGATCAATCTATGTAGTCATAAAGATGATATGAATGTGTGGGAACTACTGTAACAGAGTTTTGTGCCTGTGTGTGTGTGTGTGTGTGTGTGTGTGTGTTAGATTCACCAGAAAATAACCCCAGTAGCTCCTTAATATTTGAGGAGCTTGTAGAAAGGAGGGAAGAATTATTGGATATTATCTTAATTGGTTTGGGTTTCTAGAACAGAATACCATAGACTGGGTGGCTTATAAACAACAGACATTTATTTCTCACCGTTCTGGAGGCTGGAAGTTCCAAGATCAAGATGCTGGGGGATTCAGTGTCTGTTGAGAATCCACTTCCTGGTTCACTGTGACCTTACATGGCAGCAGGGGAAGGGAGCTCTGTGGAGTCTTTATAAGGGCACTAGTCCCATTCGTGAAAGCTCATGACCTAATCACCTGCCAAAGACCCCCACCTCCTAATACCATCACATTGAGGATCAGGTTTCGACATATGAATTTTGGGGGGGACACAAATATTCAGTCTATAGCAAATATGTTTTGAATTTTAGTTTGAGTTCTAGAGTTTCATTTTTGAGGATACTGCAACTTCAGCCTACAAAAGAATTTTATTGAAGTTAAGATTTTATTTAAGAACATTTCATTTTGGGTTCTGTGGGCACTATTGTGATTACCATTTTTCATACTCATGTACATGCCTGTTTTTTATCCTTGCTCTTCCCTGTCTTTATTCTTCTCATTCCACTTTCCTCCTATTGGGTCTCCCTTTTGGTTGCCATGCATAAGCTAACTTCCAGGCTCTGTGATCTTCCCTGGCTGTGCAGATTGGGGCCCCATAGGAAATTCCAGCTTCACATGATCTCTTCCTGCCTGATACCCAGATCCCTAGGAAAAGAACCAGGGTAAGCCTTAGGCATAGATGAGGGAGGTGACATTCAAGACTCGGAGGTCTTTTTCAGGCTCTCCTCACCCATGCTGTGAAAATAGATTTTCATCCATAGCTTTTCTTACAGTTATCTTAAAGTTAACTTTCTTAAAGTTATCTTGTAGATTTATGCAAAGAAATGAAGAACATTGAAATCTATGAGCTTGGAGATGACTAACATGTTACGATGTTAATGCCTGTGAATATTTACAATGAATTAATATATTGATATCCTTTTAATTCAATAGCTAACAAAAGCGGATGGGAGGATGGGCAAAGATAATGGGAGCTTTTTTTAAGGTTTATTTATTTATTTGAGAGAGAGCGCCAGAGCATATGTGCATGTGAGCCGGTAGAGGGAGGGGCAGAGGAAGAGAATCTTCACGCAGACTTCCTGCGAGCCAAGTCAGGGATCAGTCCCAAAACCCATGAGATCATGACCTGAGCTGAAACTAAGAGCTGGATGCTTAACTGACTGAGCCACCCAGGTGCCCCCATAGTGGGAGCTTTTGTGTGGAGGCTGTTACATATGGCTTTGAAATGTAATGGAATATTCTTATCCAATATTTGGGTCCTTGTCTTACTCAGAGTAAGCATCTTGGCTTCCATTAGAATTTCCTAACTAAACACAATTATCTACCTTTACATTTTTATTATAACTTTAATAAATTGATTAATAACCAATATATTGAAAAACACAGGGTTTTTCCTGGAAAAATATTTTGATTTTCCCTAAAAATATGGTTTTAAATAAAATGTTTATTGTAAGTTTTAAAATTCTCTTTCTTTTCTTCATCTTTAAATATTTTTCATTTATCAGTGAATCACATCTCAATATGATATCTAGATACAATGTATTTTCCCTCCTTTTAAATACTTTTATATTCTCATCTGTTTTTATGGCATGTTACTGCATGTCTCCAGAGACACACAGCATTTTTATTTTCAAGTAAATTTATATTAGTTACAGTCTCCAGCTGTTTTAGATATAGGATCATTTCCTGTCGGTACTGTTTCCAGGACAATTCTTTTTTCCCCTCACAAAAATGAAAAATGTAATTTAACAAAGACATCCTATAATTGCCTTCATATATAGCAAGGTATCTAGCAATCTAAATACTTATTTTATTTAAAACATCTGTCTACATAATGTCTAGTGATTGTCCAGGGCTATATCATCCTTGGGAGAGGCAGCTGCTGCCATTTTTATTTAATTTATAAGGAACCATCAAAAATGTTTCCTTAATATTGAATATTCTGCCATTATGTCATATGGGAGTTTTTCTCTTTTTTTTTCTTTTTTTTTTTTTTTTAGTATATGTGCTGCCAAAGCCAGCACCCTTTTTATTTATTTTTTTTAAATGAGACTAGCTTACCTTTTTGGTGCTTGCAATTAGTTTACTCTTTTTCAAATTGGGAAAGACCATTCTTTTAAAAATCACAATGGAAACATTCTGCAAGAATAGTAAGCTTTTGTTTATATGTATCAAAGTATCATAATAAAATGGTGGCATGCTGCTCTACTCATATAAGTAGGCTTACACTGGAATCACGTTTTAATTGCCACATTCTTTTAGAGTCATTGGTCTGTAGTGCATTTTTGTTTCATTTATAAATAAAAGTGGGAAATCTTTATTGTGAAGTCATTCTGCTGATTAGAGCAATCAGTTGATATTTTCTTGTTATTTTTCAGAAAACATATGGAGGAAGATGGAACCTTTTATAAAAGCTCTTTGTCTTGGGGATGATACTGAATGTGGCTTATAGAGGAATACATTTGTAAACTCTATTTATTGTGCACAACCCTTGGAGCCTAAGATAAAGTGTTTAACTTTTAATAGATCGTATCAATTTAAGCTCAGCTGAATGCCAAAAACAACAGACACCCAGGCTTACAATAGTATGTCTAAATGAGAAAGTTTACCTTTTCCAGGAAAGTAATGAAAATATTCCTTTTTGGAACACTAAGAGTATGAAAGGGAAATGATTATGGTTCCCTACTGACATACAGTTATGATTGACAGGAAAAACCAACATGTGTGCCACCTGAGACACCTTGTTCAGGAACTTTCTGGAGGGTAGTAAATTGGTGTTGGCACAAACACAAAAAAATAAAATGACTTGATTCAGCACTTTTCAATTCTAAATCCCCAAACACTAAAGAAAGAAGTAAATATTCATCAAATGATCAAAATTTATATTGATTTTTATTCTACATTAGCAGCTCAAAGTCGAGATTCTTGACAGGGTAGATGTCGGTTTGAATGATTCTCTTTGAAATGAGGATATAGGCACCGACCTGAGTGCTACCGTGCATTCCTGAGCCATGGGCCCTGATTATTAGAACCGTAGGAGGCTAAATTTTTAAAAGAACAGTATAAAGACACACTTGTTCAGTTCTGTTTTGATAACTAAATTGTTATTATTCGTATGTAAAGTAATTCTTGTTGTTCCTGCTTCATTCCTTCCTTTCTATCACCATCTCAGGACAACTATTTTATAGAATTTCAAAGGAACTGGAGTGCACGTTGTAGTCACAGAGTTAATAGCTGTATTTGCCAGCATAATTGTACTTGGGAAGGAACTGCCCATCCTGCAGGGCAAGAGAAGCTAAGATCTTCACATTATACATCTTTAATTTTTAGTTTCTGCCAGAAAGTAAATAAAGATTTGCTGTAGTGGAATTTGGAAGGTGGGAACAAGGGCGCAGCCTGAGAATATAGACACAGACTTGATGCCCGTGTGATTGTGCAGAGATTTGCTAAGGAAACAGTAATGGAGAGACATCGAAATTCTAATCATCCCCTCCAGTCCACACAGTGTAATCACACTCCCTTCCCACTGTAGCTCATGACATAAAATGCCGAATTTTTAATGATTTTAACTACTTGCATTATAAAGAGGAGGATGGTGGTGGATAAGGCTCTCCACAAATGCGGTTGTGTGATATATTTGTTCTTTAAGTTTATTGGGTGGAGGTGTGGTTGTTTTTAGTAAGCATCTCATCTTTCATTAAAATGGAGGAAGGAGACATTTTTCTTTACACCCAAACAAATGCAGAATACATAATGAAATTAGCATTCATGTTAATTTTTCCACTTTGTTTAAATGCTTACCATTTAACAAATATCATTAAGGACATAGCTTTAAAATGCAATTTCCTAAACATTATCATGAATTTTTTTTTTTAAAGGATTTTATTTATTTGAGAGAGAGGCAGAGAGAGCACAAGCGGGGTGGGGGGAGGGGCAAAGGGAGAGGGAGAAGCAGGCTCCGCACTGAGCAGGGAGCCAGACTTGCGGGGGCTCGGTCCCAGGACCCTGAGATCATGACCTGAGCCAAAGGCAGATGCTTAACTGACTGAGCCACCAGGGTGCCCCATCGTGAATGTTTTTAATGACTTGCCAACAGCATCAAGTCAGTAGAAATAAAGATGACGTTTTAAAGATATAATATTTTTCACTTAAATCAGTTATCTTTTGCAGTTGTCTGATTTGATTATCCATGTATCCATGAATGTAAATATAAATAAACCTTGGGAACCTAAGGCTAGGTTTTCTGGAGCTGCCAATATGGTCATAGGAGTTTTGTATCCTAATGTACAAAGATTAGTATATACAGTAGTCTTTGCTGAGTATAATATTGAAGTAGCTTTGAGACACTTGTTAAATATTTGATGTATATTTAAGTTTTAACAATGGGAAAATATATTTTTAAATACTTTTATAACCCTCTTATCCAATGATAAAAAGAGCATTCTAACAAACTTACTGTTTCTTTGTCAACATTTTTGAAGTGTAATATTAGTTTTATCCTTAGGTGAATATTTTAGCTCCTATTATTTAGTGTAATTTTTCTGTAATTCTAAGTTATAGGTTCCCTGAAGGCAGGCACCATGTCTGACCGAGATTTGTAATTGCACAATATCTTACACATAACCCTGTCAAGATGTATTTGTCAAATGAATAAATGAAGGCCCTTGATCAATTTTACTATAAAAAATACATTGTTCCTTAGTCCTGTGACTCCCTGCTCCAATTCTGTAGGAGAAGGAGGCTTTGCTATTCCACTTAGTCGTGCACACAGGACTGAAAAACAACGTGAGATTCTCATCTGCTATAATGCCAAATGTTATTTGTGTTTAGCCAGAATGTAGCTAATAATAAATATCTTTAGAGAGTTCATTTCTGCACAAGGGAAATGCACTTTAATTGAGGTGAAATTGGTATATAACATTAGGTAAGTTTCAGGTATACAGCATTATACTTTAATATTTGTATATACTACAAAGTGATCACCACCGTAAGTCTACTTACTATCCAAAGTTGTGCCCCTTTGTCCATTTCACCTCTTGCCTTTCCGCTTCCCCTCTGGTAATCACCAGGCTGTTCTCTGTATCTATGGGTTTGCTTTTGTTTTGTTTTGTTCGTTCATTTGTTCTTTAGATTCCACATATAAGTGAAATCATATAGTATTTGTCTTTTTCTGTCTGACTCATTTCCCTTGCAAAATACCCTCAAGGTCCATCCATGTTGTCTCAAGAGGCAATATTTCATTATTTTTTATGGCTGAGAAGTATTCTGTTGTATATATATATTCCATATCATCTTTATCCGTTCACCTATTGATAAGCACTTAGGTTGTTTCCAGATCTTGGCTGTTGTAAATAATGCTACAGTGAACACAGTCATGCATGTTATCTTTTCAAATAAGTGTTTTTGTATTCTTTGGATAAATACCCAGAAGCAGAATTGCTGGATCATATGGTAGTTTTATTATTAATTTTTTGAGATGTCTCCATACTGTTTTCCATAATGGCTGTAACCAGTTTAAGTTCTCACCAAGTGTATGAGGGTTCCCTTTTCTCCACATCCTCTCTAACACTTGTTATTTCTTGTCTGGTCCATCCTAACAAGTATAAGCTGATGTCTCATTGTGGTTTTGATTCACATTTCCTTAATAATCAGTGATGTTGAACATCTTTTCATATGACTATTGGCTGTCTGTATGTCCCCTTTGGGAAAATGTCTGTTCAGATCCTCTGACCATTTTTTAATTGGGTTTTTTGTTTTTGTTGTTGAGTTGTAGGAGTTCTTTATCTATTTTGGATTTAAACCCCATATTGGATATACGATTTGAAAATAACTTCTCCCATTCAGTAGGTTGCCTTCTCATTTTCATTTGTTGCTTTTCTTGGCTATGCAGAAGCTTTTTATTTTGATGTAGACCATTTGTTTATTTTTGCTTTTTTTCCCTTGCCTTTGGAGTTATATCCAAAAAACAAAAACAAAAAGGACCCAAATTGCTAAGACCAGTCAGTGTCAGGGAGCTTATCACCTATGTTTTCTTCTGAGAGTTTTATGGCTTCAGGTCTTACATTTAAGTCTTTAATTCATTTGAGTTAATTTTTGTGAATGGTCTACTATAAATAAATGGTCTACTATAAAATAATGGTCTACTTTCATTCTTTTGCATGTGACTACAGTTTTCCCAATACCATTTATTAAAGAGACTGTCTTTTCCCCATTGTATATTCTTGCCTCCTTTGTCAATAATTAATTGATCATATATGTGTGGGTTTATTTCTGGGATCTCTGTTCTGTTCTGTTAATCTATGTGTCTGTTTTAATGCTGGTACCATACTGTTTTGATTACTGTAACTTTATTGTATAGTTTGAAACCAGAAAGTGTGATACCTCCAGGGATTGATTGATTTTTTTTTATTTGTAATCTTCTTCAGTTTCTTTTATCAGTGTCATACAATGTTCATCTCTTTCACCTCTTTGGTTAAATTTATTCCTAGGTATTTTATTCTTTTTGATACAATTGTAACTGGGATTGTTTTCTTAATTTCTCTTTCTTACAGTTCATTATTAATATGTTGAAACACAACATATTTTTGTATATTAACTGTGTATCCTGCACCTTTACTAAATTCATTTATTGGTTCTAATACTTTTTTTGGTAAAGTTTCTAGGCTTTTCTATATCTAGTATTATGTCATCTGCAAATTGTGAGTTTTACTTCTTCCTTTTCAGTTTGGATGCCTTCTATTTTTTTTTTATTTGTTTATTTTTTTTGCCTACTTGCCGTGGCTAGGACTTCCAATACTATATTGAATGAAAGTGCGGAGACTGGGCATCCTTATAGTGTTCCTGATCTTAGAAGGAAATCTTTCAGCTTTTATCCATTGACTATGATGTTACCTATAGGTTTGCCATATATGGCCTTTATTATAGTGAGATGTGTTCCCTGTATACTCACTTTGTTGAAAATTTTTATCATAAATGGATGCTAAATTTGTCAAATGTTTTTCCTATTGATATCTGTTGAGATGATGATATGATTATTACCCTTCATTTTGTTAATGTGGCGTATCACATTGATTGATCTGTGAATGTTGAACTATCTTGCATCCCTGGAATAAATCCCACTTGATCATCTTGTATGATCCTTTTAATGTATTGTTGAATTCAGTTTGCTAACATTTTGTTTAAGATTTTTGTATTAATGCTCATTGGGGATATTTGCCTATAATTTTCTTTTTTGTGTGTGGTTTCCTTATCTGGTTTTGGTATCAGGATAATGCTGGCCTTGTAAAATGATTTTGGGAGCTTTCTATCCTCTTCAACTTTTTTGGAAGAGTTTGAGAAGAATAGGTATTAAATCTTCTTTGAATGTTTGGAAGAATTCATTAGTGAAGCCCACTGGTCCTAGACTTTCATTTGTTGGGAAGTTTTGATTACTGAGTTAATCTCCTTCTAGTAATTGGTCTATCCAGATTTTCTATTTTTTCATGATTCAGTCTTGGAAAATTGTATGTTTCTAGGAATTCATCCATCCCTTCTAGGTTGTCCAATTTGTTGTTGTATAGTTGTTTATAGTAGTCTCTTATAATTCTTTGTGTTTCTGTAGTATCAGATGTAATTTTTCCTATTTCATTTCTGATTTTATTTATTTGAGCCCTCTTTTTCTTGGTGAGTCTAGTTAAGGTTTGTCATTTTTGTTTATCTTTTCCAAGAACCATCTCTTAGTTTCATTGATCTTCTCTACTGACTCTTTAGTCTCTATTTCATTCATTTCCAATCTGATCTTTATTATTTCCTTCCTTCTATTAACTTCGATTTTTGATTGTTCTTCTTCTTCTAGTTCCTTTAGATGTAGAGTTACATTGTTTTTTTGAGATTCTTTTTGTTTGTTTCTTGAGGTAGGACTGTACTGCTATAAACTTCCCTCTTAAAGCTGCTTTTGCTGCATCCCATAGATTTTGGTATGTTGTATTTCCATTTTCATTTGTCTCTGGGTATTTTTTGACTTCTTTGATTTTTTTGTTGACCCATTGGTTGTTCAGTAGAATATTGCTTAATCTTTATATATTTGTGATTTTTCTAGTTTTCTTCCTGTAATTAATTTCTACTTCCATATCATTATGGTCAGAAAAGGTGCTTGATACGATTTCAGTTTTCTTAAATTTGTTGAGAGTTGTTTTGTGACCTAACATATGATCTATCCTGGAGAATGTTTCTTGCACACTCGAAAAGCATGTGTATTCTACTTTTGGATGGAATATTCTGTATATATCTATTAAGTCCATCTAGTCTAATGTGTCATTTAAGGCTGATATTTCCATATTGATTTTCTGTCTGGATGATCTGTCCATTGCTGTAAGTGGTATTAAAAGTCCCCTACTATTATCTTATTGTTGTCAGTTTCTTTCTTTAGGTCTTTTAATATTTGCTTTATATATTTAGGAGCTCCTATGTTGGGTACATAAAAATTTACAAATGTTATATCCTCTTGTTGGATTGACCCCTTTGTCACTATATAATGGCCTTCTTTGCCTTTTATTACAGTCTTTGCCTTAAAATCTATTTTTTCTGATATAGGTACAGTGGCACCATTTTTCTTTTTATTTCTATTTGCAGGGAATATCTTTTTTCAGCTTTTTACTTGCTGTGTGTATCCTTAGATCTGAAGTGAGTGTCTTATTGCAACAGGTAGGTTGATCTTTTTCTTTTTATTCATTCAACTACTCTTTGTCTTTTCATTGGAAAATTTAATCCACTTATATTTGAAATGATTATCAATAGGTATGTATGTATTGCCATTTTGTTGATTTTGTAGTTCCTCTCTGTTCCTTTCTTCTATTGTGGTTTGGTGATTTTCTTTGTTTTCTTTAGATTCTTTTCTCATTATATTTTGTGTATCTATTGTAGATTTTGGCTTTGTGGATATCATGAGATTCACATGTAATATCCTATGTATATAACAGTCTATTTTAAGTTGATAGCATCTTAAGTTTAAGCACATTCTGACAAGTCTACATTTATACTCCCCTCCCCAATGTGTTCTGTTTTTGATATACTAGTTTACATTTTTTTTATTTTGTGTATCCCTTAACTAATTATTATGGTTATAATTAATTTTACTACTTTTGTGTTTTAACCTTCTTATAGCTTTCTAAGTGGTAATCTACTACCTTTACAATATATGTGCTTTTGCCAGTGAGAGCTTTTCTTGCACATGTTTTCTTGTTACTAGTTAGTACCTTTTCTTTTCACCTTAAAGAAGTCCCTTCACTATTACTTGTTAGGCCAATCTAGTGGTAATAAACTACTTTAGTTTTGCTTGTCTGAAAAACTCCTTATTTTTCCTTTAATTCTGAATGATAGCTTTGCCAGGTACAGTATTCTTGGTTTGAAGTTTTTTCCTTTTGCCATTTGAATATATCATGCCACTCCCTTCTGGCCTGCAAAGTTTTGGCTGAAAAATCAGCTGATAGCCTTATGGGGGCTCCCTTGTATGTAGCAAGTTGTTTTCTCCTATTGCTTTTAAGTATTGTCTCTATCTTTAACCTTTGGCATTTTTAATTTCAGTCTTTCTTGGTGTAAATCTTTTTGGTTCACCTTATTTGGAACTCTCTATGCTTTCTGGACCTAAATGTCTATTTCCTTCTCTAAGTTAGGGAAGTTTTTAGTCATTATTTCTTCAAATAACTTTTCTACCCCCTTTTCTCTCTCTCTCTTCTCCATCTATAATGCTGATGCTATTCCTTTTGATGTTGTCGCACAGGTCTCTTAAGCTATCTTCACTTTTTAAAGTTCTTTTTTTTTCTTTTTCAGTTCTATTTGGGTGAGTTTCACTGCCCTGTCTTCCAGGTCACTGATCCTCTCTTCTAGTTCTTCTAGTCTGATGTTGAACTTGTCTAGTGTATTTTTTAGTTCAGCTATTGTATTATTCAGCTCTGTGAGTTCTGTTTGGTACTTTCTTATGTTTTCTATCTCTGTTGAAGTTCTTATTGTGTTCATCCATTCTCCCAAGTTCATTAAACATCGTTATGACCATTATTTTGAATTCTTTATCAGGTAGATTACTTATCTCCATTTCATTAAGGTCTTTTTCTGAGGTTTGTCTTGGTCTTTAATTTGGAACATATTCCTGTGTCTCTTCATTTTGCTTGACTCTCTGTGTTTGTTTCTGTGTATTAGATGAAACAGCCACCTCTCCAAGTCTTGAAGGAATGGCCCTGTATAGGTGATGGAACTTATTGTCCAATTTTGCTCTAGCTTTTAGTTGTTTCTCAGACTTTTGTGATTATCTAAGTAGCCTGATTTGTTGTTGATAGTTCTCTGCTATTAAGAGTGTGTGAAAACCTCTCAGTGTTCCAAAGGGAGGGATCTAAGACAGTGCCTAGTTTTAGGGAATTGTAAGCCAGAACTTCAGGCAGCATCTTTTAAGATATTTAAATATCTACAGTCTTGTGGGTCTGTAATCATAAACTCTGCTGATTTCTAGACCAGGAGATCTGGAGGTATCCTTTGGGCAACAGTTGCAAGTATCATGGCTTTAGATATGTGTATAAGCACCTTTCTGGGAGGTATCAGCAAGCTTTGGTGAGACCAAAGGAGGATGCAATTATTGTATCTTCCCACCCATGTTCCCTGGGGGTACCTCTATAGCTTCTGGATATATGGCATACCTAAAATCTGCCCCTCAGGCCTGAAGCTCCAGGACGAGAAGATAGACCTTTGTTACATGAAGACTGAAGGTATATTATAGTCTTGTGTTTGTGTAGTGCCCTGGGGGTGGTAGCCTGCCAAAGACTATCTATTCAATTGTTTCGGATGTATGGGAACCAGAAATACATTCCCCTTGGCCACCAGAGCCAGATGCTCAAGGAGCATCCCCTGTGTGTGTTTCATGTTCCCACCAGATATGGTGGGGTGGAGTGAGACTTGAAAACATGGGGGAGAGCACTCAGCCAGCCCTGCTATGGTGCCTGAGGACTCATGGCTGTGGTGTTTGGGGACAGTGTGTTCAGCCAGGCTGGCCATGGCTGCAGCTACTGGGGGTGGGCACTCCCACCAGAGCTAGCAGGCTAGGAGGTGATATGAAAATGTACCTCCACAGGGCCAACACCAATAAGACAAAAACAGAACGCAAAAATGGTGCCCACTAGTGCTTTTGTCCTCAGAGAGAATTCTAACAGCTTCTTGCCTTTCTGGAAGACACTTTAATATTAACAAATGAATTTCCTTCCCTTATGGTTGAGGTGCCTTTCAAACTGTTGCTTTTGTGCTAGGTCCCTAGGCTACTGGGTCTGTCCATGGGCCCTTTAAGAGTAGATTTTACATTCGCTATAGCCCTATGGTTCTCCTAGAAGTAAGTCCCATTGGTTTTCAAGATCAGACACTTTAGGGGCTCATGTCTCCATTGCAGTTCCCAATGGCTGGGGTGTCAAAACCCCTTGCTCCTTGGGGATAAGCTTCATATTATGAGATCCCTCTTGACTGTGAGTCATGGTGTTACAGGGTTTTTCCTCTATCGGTGCCTGCTGTTTTTGGTCACATCACTTTGAAGATTGAAGAGGAAAACCAGACACAGTGGTGGGCAGCAAAACAAGGTTTACTGAACAATAACAAAGTGATAGTACAAAGCTACTGAGGAGGAAGGGAACCCAAGAGGTTTTATGGGCTTTAGGGGTTTTTATGGATTTGTGAGCAGGCTGTTTTAATCTGACTAACCCTCCCTGTGCCTATCATCTAATCAGGTTGTTGTCATCTATCTATCACATGGGAAAGGGTGGAGGGTTCCTTCCAGCGTGGTATAAAATCTTTGTGAGGGTGGTTTCCTCTTAGGGCAGGGGCCTCCTGTCCCTGCTTGCCTGCTTTCCAATTCTCCTTCATCAGCGGCACCTGAGATGAGATTTCTTTCTAGACTGTGTCTCTGCCTATCCCACCCCTCTCAATGTGGCCCTTTTATCCTTTGCCATGGAAGTGCTGCTCAGTTAGCTTTCAGGTCCTTTTCAGATGAAATTGTTCCATATGTAACTGTATATTTGTTGTGTTCATGGGAGGAAGTGAGTTCAGGATTCTTCTATACTGACTGTTATGTCAAACCCTCCTCAAAGGAGATGCACTTTGAATTCAGTCCCAAAGGTGAGTTATTAAAGGAAATTATGAACCACCTACTATGATGACAAAGGCAAAAATGTACCAAACAACCAGGATCTTGAGCAGGGGGAGAAAAAACAGTAGCACTGTAAAGGTGATAGCTCTAAATCCAGGAGTATGGGGAGCTCTACCAAACAAAATCTTGGAGATTCACAAATGTAGATTCTCACCAACCCTGGAAGTCCTTGTCAGGACCCATGGGGTCTTGAGACCTGTAGGTGCTTCCAGAAGAAGGGGCAATCTGGGCCAGTTGCATGAGCGGGATACAAGGCGGGGGTGGGGGCGGGGAGAGAAGTCATAGTAAATATATAAGGAAGAGAAAAAGGAGTGTGCTTAAAGATACTACATCGAAGGTTAAGAGAAGTCTGTGTAGTAAAAGTAGGAATATATTTCCAAATGACAAAGTTATTACCAGAAAAATACAGTCTTCTCTTTCTCTCACCCCCCTCATTGTATAAAGGATTTTCCTAACTGTGGACTCTTCCAGAAACAAACTATGGCATTGTTCATGTCTCCTCCAAAAGCTTAAATTACTCCTCCTTTTTTTTAACGAGAAATCAGATTTTATTAAGCTAAAACAAGTTCCTACCCAGAAGACTTAAAACTTGTTTTGAAACGCATTGTGAAGATTACCACATGAAGACAATAGCTAAAGTTTTCATTCTATATGTGTGTGACTGTCCTGGTTAGTTTCTAATATAATATATGACATATAAGATCACTCTGTTAGCTGAATAAAACATTATCAAGTGATTCTTGAATTAAAGAAGATTTTCTCCTTTTTTTTTTCCTAGAGAAAAGAAAACAAGATACATATTTCAATAATTTTCTCTTGTCCAAGAAAAAAATAGCCTCCTTTCTAAGTGAGAATAAAGCCCAGAGTTTCAGAAATCAAGCTGCGGCTGCCACAGCCTTCAAGCAATCTGTTTTATGTCTCTGTACGTTTTAAGCCATTTCAGATTTTCAAACTCAGTAGGATTTATTCAACCAATTTTTATAGAGTGATTGTCCTATACCCTGTGCTGTGCTGGGTGTTCTTGATACAGCAACACACACATAGACAAACGTCCCTGCCCTCATGAGGCTTCTAATCCACTGGGGGAAGATGAACAATACAAAATAAGTAACACGTTTTGGTTAGATACAGCAAATATGTATGAAGGAGTATAAGGATTGCAGGGGGAGGTGGATGTGAGTTGAATTTTTAAGCAGGAGATCAGAGAAGACCTGAAAGAGGAGATGACATTTCTGTGGAGACCTGAGGGAGGTTAGGGCCTGAGCTGTCTTGCACACAGGGTCAAGTACTCCTAGAGCATGCCTGCTAGCCCTGCTGGAGCAGGTCAGGATAGGTTGAGGACTGACGGCTGACCATTGACATGGGGAATGTGGACAAAAGCCTGATTGGAGTGTGTTCAAGAGAAAATCAGAGAGGAATGGGACATGGTGAATATAGAGAGTGTATGTAAAAGTGATTTTGCTGTAACAGAGAACAGAGGTATGGGGCTTTGGCAAGAGGATAGATTAGTGTCAGTTGATGTCTAGGGATTATTTATTTATTTATTTATCCTTTTTTTTTTTTTTTTTCCTCACCAAGGGAAAAGCAACGGCATTTTTCTGGCTGATGTGCTTGTGCTGATGAGAATAATACAGAGGAGAGAAAAAACTTGATGCAGGAAAGAAGGGCAATTTACTGCAGAAGTGATCATCTTTATGTAGATTAGAGGAGGTCTGGTGCACAGGTGAAGGAATTGGTCTTAGATAGAAATATGGCAAGTTTCCACAGAAACAGGGGGGAAGGAAGAGGATGTGGACCCAGATGCAAGTAGGCAGGTAGCTGTAGTGGGAAGCTATGAAGTACAGTGTGAATGAGAAGACAGACCTCTAACAGCATGAGTTAAGAAAGAGTGAAATTAATTTTAATGTTCTCAGGATACTTTACCCAGAAAAGGAGGCTGGAACATGCAGTGATGATGAAATAATTGACATTTCTTAAATAAATTAGTGCTTTTTAGGACCAGGGTAAGGGATATGTCTATATGTGATTATAAAAGTAATTATGTGTTTAATCCCTCAAGATTGTTAGGGAATTTAAGCCCCCAAATTTATCACGGGTTAGCTATTTTGTTATTAGATACCATATCAGGGGGAAGTATATGGGTGAGTAATTATTCAGGCCCCAAAGAAGGTTATTGAATTTGGATCACCACATACAAAGCCAAATTTAAATGAAATATTTTAGCACACTGTGTCTTATGTTCTGATTAAGTTATTAATTTGTAGTCTGAATCTAAAGAGGAGTATCCCTAGTGACTTAGGCTCTAGGTGCTTATAAAACAAAGGGGGAAGCATGCTATTAATGATAAGCAGTGGAGGAATAATACTCAACCTCAGATGAGAAGGCAGTGTTTCTAACTTTATTATGAGTATTAGTCTGCTAGGATGGCAATAACAAAATACCACAGACTGGGTGGCTTAAACAACAGAAATTTATTTCTCACAGTTCAGGAGGCTGAAAATCCCAGATCAAGATGTTGGCAGGTTTGGTTTCTGGTGAGGCATCACTCCTTGGCTTGGAGATGTCCACCTTCTCGATGTGAACTCACATGGCCTTTCCTTTGTGTGATACTCTTCATCTTATAAGGACACCATTCCTATTGGATTAGGGCCCCACCCTTGTGATGTCACTTAATCTTAATTCCCTCCTTAAAGACTCTATCTCGAAATATGGTCATATTGAGGGTTAGGACTTTGACGTATGAATTGGGAGGGAGGGGGGACTCAGTCAATAACATTATATTAAAGGTTTACTAGAGGTATAAGTTACTAGAACCTCTTAGGCATTTATTTGGGACACTGGCCTGATGGAAATTTGATTCCCTTCTCAATGCAGTGTTCTCAAAGTATATCAGGAGGTAGGAGCATTATGAGCATATTTGGACTAACCCATCAGATGAGTCTCTTGCCATGACAGAAAAAGGGAGATGGAAATAGATGAAGGTCATCACAGAAACAGTGACATCTTCTGCTGGCATGTTGTTACATAGCATCCAAATTTCCTAACCTGACATCCTCTACAGCCTATCCCCTTCACTGTTAGACTCTTCACCCAAATGCCCCAAAGCTCCAGCCACCATTCCCTGAACATGCCGCATCCTTTCATGACTCTAGGCCTTTGAACAGACAAGTTACTCTGCCTATAAAGATATCTATCTGCTTCTTCACTTGACAAAATCTACCCATACTCCCAGATCTGGTTCAGATGCCACCTCTCTCAAGCTTTTATTGCCCATTCCTTACTTTCAGACAATTATTTTTTTAATTCCCATCCTCCCCCACATTCATTTCACTTGGCATACTTGTAGCTATCTATTGGCATAACTCTTTCCTCCACTCTACTGTAGTCCCTTGGGAAAAGTAGTCCCTTCTTGTTTTATTCTTCTTTGTACCCACAGTCCCTGGTGCAGTTCCTGACACATGATAAAGGCTCAATGAACATATGAGTAATAAATGGATGGAGGTATGGATGTACAATTCAGTTGCTCAACAATTATTTCCTGAGCCCTTCTTATGTTCCAGATACTGCCAAGGTGTGGGGAATACAAAATAGCAAAGGAGATAGACAGACACAGCCTCATTATGGAGCTAGGAGTCTGGAGTCAGAGACAGAAAAAGCATAAACCAGTAAATACAAGAATTTTAAATTGTGTTATGTTCTGGGAAGGAAATTAACACTGTTCCAAAAAAGAAAAAAAATAGAGTGAATCTACCTTTGATAGGGTAGTGAGGGAAGGCCTCTCTGAGAGATAAAATGTCAACTGAGAGCTGAAAGACGAGAAGACATTAGTAAGAGAATGTTCCAGAGAAAGAGAATAATATGTGCAAAGGTCCTGAGACAGGAAAGAGCTGTTTAAAAAACTGAAAATAGGCAGGGATTACAGGGCATGGTGAATCAAGACAGAGACAAGTAGAAAATGACATCTGAGGTAGGCAAGAACCAAATCTCTTGGGGCATGGAAGTTTTTGGGTTTTGTTTTGTTTTTTTTTATTTTTGTCTGAATGCAGTATGAAACCAACTTATGTTTTATAAAAACCACTGTGGCCACTGTAAAGGAGGGTTCGAGGGGCAGGAATGGATGAGGAGAGATGCACGTTAGAAAATAATTGTTGTACCGCAGGGGAAAGGGGATGAAGGCTTGGACGAGGCTGGCAGGAATGCAGATTGGGCAGACAGACTGGAGAGACATTTTGGGAGAGGAATCAATGAAATTTAGAGAGTAAATGGCTGTGGGAAATAAGAAAAGGAGGAGTTAAGAATGGCTTTCAGTTTTCTGACCTGAGCAACACATGGTGCCATTTGCTTGAAAGGAAAGACCTAAGTACAGGAAGTCCTGGGGGGTGTGGTGACGATGAGAATTGAGAGTTCTGTTTTGAATTCTTCTGCCTAAAATAAATCCAAGTAGCAATGTCAGGTGGTTAGGTTAGATATGTAAGCATAGAGCTCAGAGGAGAAGATTGGAAGCCATTACTACATAGACTGCATTGAAAGCCATGGAAAATAGTATAAATAAAGAAAAGCAGTCCAGAATTAAGCCCTGAAGCCACAATAACCAGTGATCTCAGCTATGATTCAGAAATCAATCAATGAAGCATCTGTAAAACAGATTTGGGGATGGTGGAGAAGGAAAGAGGGAGAATGGTAGAGAATCCATCACATTAGGTCAGCCAAGGGGTAATGCAGACCTCGAGTAGAATAAGTGAGAGCTGATCCTCTTTCTGTCATCATTTACGCTCTCCCATGGCATTCTCATTTCATCTCCTAATGTCAACTGTTGCTTCTAGGTTTATATATTGGGCTTAATATTTCCACTTGCTTACTGAACATCTCATTTTAGTATTCCAACAGTCCCTTGAACCAAAAGACTCAAATCCAGCTCATCTGTTTCACTCATCCACAGTGCTCTTTTTATACACCTACTCCCATTGATGGCACCCTGGGCCTCTCTGACCAGGAAGTAACAGACTGATCTGTCACTGAATCTATTCTCTTTTATTCCTTTTTATTTTCCTTAATGAGTAAGTTGCCAATTCTGCTGATAACACAGCAGGAATGTTATTTAATCAACTGAGCTACTATTTGTAAAATATAGTCCAGAAATGTCCACTACTATCACAAGTGCTAATAAATAAAATCCTTTTAGTTAGAGATCCAGTATTACTATTTTTTAAAGAAGTGTATTTTCTTCAAATCTTCCTCCTAAAAATTTATCATCAGACTAAGATATAATGTATGAGAAAAATTTAACCAGTCTGCAGAGAGATTTAGACTGGCAAAGCCATTCAACCTTAGCAGAAGGAGCTACTTTGGTTCTATTTTTATCATCACGTTTAAGAATGAATCACTGAAAGCAGAGAGAGAAATCGAGATGGAGAGGAAAGACTCGGGCCATCTAATTCATCTCTTTGTTAGTGCAGGGAAGTTTCCTATGTCAAATGCCTGTGAGATATTGTGCAATAAAAGTCTTACATTGAAACATTTCAATCATTTTCATAAGGTGACTAATTATCTTTCAAGTTGCTCTCAGCATTGTTCTCTGGACTCTTTTCCATGAATCCCTGTCATATGAGAGGTGTGTCCTTTTGTACACAGAAACGGCCTAGGATCTCAAAGGGATGAGTTCCAATTATTTTTCCCTCATAGTGATGTCTACATTAAGTTGACCTCACTCTTGATGACTCTTCTTGTGACCAGTGGCACACGTTTGTGAGATCATTATCCAGAACAAGGAGTGGTCCAGCTTGTTGCCTTAGGTTGGTTAAAAACTAATGAGAACCTCTAGGGATCAAACATAGCTTTTGGTACCGAATGGTGGAGATACACTATTCAAATGGGGTTTTCAATAGAATACTTGATGTGGGATGATCTCCACATTATCCATACAGTCTTGAGGGGAAAGGTAGAAAAGGGTTGGCATTTGGGAGGATTATTGTTTTCAGTTCTTTGACTATGTGTTACTAATTAGTTTGGGCAAGAAAAATTCACATGAACCAAACACAGATTACAGTTTTTAACTGATTTCTGAAACTTCAATGATAAGAATATAGTAATTTTCACATTTTTTGGAAGTTCTTCCTCCATAGTCTACAGAATTCATAATTAGCTGCTTGTAGAAGGCAACAACATAGGAACTCCAGAATGGCTTGAGATCATACATTTCATAAATCACCCTTTTCATTTACAGAGTCCTGATTTGCTCTTTTAAGCAGCTGCCACTTTATAACACTGTTTTTTGGGGGGTTTTTTTCTTCCATGGTCAAGTCTATAAAGCCAGAGATGAGGCAAAAGGCCTTGGGTGGCTCACAAAAAGCAGAAGGTCATGTCTGACTTGGCTTTTCTTCAACATTATAGAATTCTGGCAACTACCCAACAGCCGACCCAGAACTGCTTTTAACACAATATGCAATTAAATTAGAAAGAAGTAGCAGTTTTAAGGCTTATCAGAAATGTGAACAGACGTGCTTGGATTTAGTGAAGTAGGGCCAAAAGAAAGAAGAGTTCTTTTGCTCCACAGTGCATACGGACTCAGCGTTTCTCCCTCCCCGTTACCATGGGCAAGCATTCCTGGTCTCATCTGGTGTTCTGGGGAACCCTAAAGCCACAGGGATCATAACAGCTGCAATAAATAAAGCATTTATTCAATACATTTCCATGCCAAATATCATTCAGCATTCTTTTGGCCTTGGTTTGATAGAAAACAGCATGGTGAACTTACTACCTCTCTTTACTACAGTAAGCCCCAACTAACTCTAAAAGGTGTAACAATTCAAACCAACATGTAAGCAAAATCAGTATTCCTTCTGTTTTAAAATTAAGATAATAATACAGGAATAAAGGAAGTCTGTTGTCACTACTAAAGATCTATTACAATTGGTACTAGGCTTTTTTTATTCTTCTCAGGGAAGATAATGAGAAACGTTCAGAATATGTGTCCATGCAAATGTATGGGTAGGAGGGAGATCTTTAAAAAATAAATGTTACATATGTGGCAATATGAGGAAGAATATTATTAAGGAATTTCACAAAATTTTTATGTAAAACCTCATCATACAGTATTATGATCTCAGGGATATTTGGTGATATTTACTGAGTCTTCTGAGAGTTCATTTATTCAGGTCGTATTTTAAGGAGGAACTTATAAGATTCAGATCTAAAATATAATTCTGTACTATGCCCAGCTGATCCCATTAAATCCAACCCAAAAAGGAGCAGTATAATGATGTGAACAATTCCCATTCTTTGAGTTGTTACACATCACTTGAAATGCACTCCTTCTGGATTAACAGCAGTTCCTCTTTGTTTCTCTCTCCAGGCTGAGGTTCAACTATGCTACCTGGAAGCACAAAGAGATGCTGTTGAGCAGATGTCCCTCAAGCTCTACAGTGAGCAGTACACCAGCAGCAGTAAGAGGAAAGAAGAGTTTGCCGATATGTCCAAAGTTCATTCAGTGGGAGGCAATGGGTAGGGAGCTATTTTTTGTTGTTTGACTGTCACTAATCTCTACTTTTTCGATGATTCTCCATGGGTGGGTGTGTGGCAGGCATTTCCTCCTTAGCAAACAGACCAGGAGAGGCTCGGGAGAGTAGGCATGTATGTTCTGTTGCATTTGTGTGAGAATGGAAGACTGTGGATTTTATCAGTCCCTGTCATCTAACCCAGAATGTCCTAACTTGGTGGTTCTTTTTTTTCAAAGCAGCCTTTTTGCAAGTTTCAAATCTCTGTTTCAAAGCAGAGTTGGTAGGAGTGTTTGTGGGACTACACTGTGCCCATGGTGTTGGTCTTTCTTCTTCATAAATCTTTTTTTCCGTGTTTTTCCCCCTTTTTAAACTTTACCACTTATTTTAAAGTCTATCCAAGGAACTTTTAGAATATCAAAAGCTCACTGGAAATTTGGTAGCACATAATTTTCCTGACAACGTAGATATTTAATAATTCTTTAGAGACCCTGGGTTAGCCAGTTGGCTTCACGTAAAGTCAATTAGAATAACAGACTAGCACTAGCATTGCCTATGGTACGAGAAAGGACCGAACAACTTTGGTGACCCACCAGTTTCATTCAGCCCGAGACATATGGCTGTATTTACCTTATACTAACTCTCATACTATGAAATAATTACCTCATGCATTCAGGTATTTCCAAATGGCTTTAAAGTTATGCAAATATTGTGCATGTATACATATATAGTTTTTCCTTTTTCTGTCTTTCCTGGTTCAATTCTATTATTTTATAGGTAATTATTAAAGAGTAAATTTAGGGGCACCTGGGTAGCTCAGATGGTTAAACATCTGCCTTTGGCTCAGGTCATGATCCCAGAGTCCTGGGATCAAGTCCCGCATCAGGCTCCCTGCTATGCGGGGAGCCCGCTTCTCCCTCTGCCTCTGCTTCTCTCTCTCTGTGTCTCTCTGACTCTCATGAATAAATAAATTAAAAAAAAACATTAAAGAGTAAATTTAATTATTTCATTATTTTAATGACTTAATAATAGTATACTTATAAAAATGGAAACAGTAACCTATTTCACTTTTATACATGAGCCAGACAACAAGGGGGAGAAACTGTTACCCCAAGTTCCATTACATGTTAATAAGCATCATATAAACCTATGGGGTGTGACTGTAGCCAAAATATTCCCTGAAAAGTCAGGAGGAAAGAAATCTTTTCATGCACTTGTTTGCATTTGTATTTTAAGTGCTTATAGTTACAGATATTTGGGGATAAATTAAGTACCGATTATAAATTCTGTCTTGTGATATAATCCAGGGTCTGAGAATCCAGGGAAAGGTTAAGAGTCATAATTCTATTTAGGAAATGGCAATGGACTTTTCAAATTTCAAATTTTTAAATCTATATAATTTGCTGCTCTAGCAGGATTATTTTATACATAGACACGTTATGTATATATTTGATTTATCTTAGGTGATTCAGCAGACTCTCCTAAGTACTCATAAGAAGAAAAGCATAGCAGCAAATAAGAAGGAAAAGGTTAAATCTTGGAGCATGAACAATAAGCTGTTTTGAGGCTTTAATGTGCTTTAATTTCTCTCAATGCCTAAATAGTCTTTGGTGTAGATGCAAGCACAAACTTTAGGTCACATTCTCATGTTTTCTAAAAGCCCTGGGGACTGAGCGGGCACCACGTGCTTCTGACCTCAGATTCCAAGGACCCAACCTGAGTACTTACTCTGGGCTCCACACATCATACATTTGCCCTGGGAATTGCTTAGTTAACAACAAGCATTGTTCTGTGATGTGGGAGTAGGTGAACTTGCCTGATATCCTTTGTTTATGCTCCTTGGGGTGCTGAAGGCTGTGCATTGTGCAGAAATTTAAGAGTGTGCTGAGGAAAAGGCAGCTATTTAATACTAAGGACAAAAACCATATACTCCTTTCTATTTTCTGTTTACATACAGAAAAGCATTGTTGGAGGAATGCATGTGGGTGAGGTTATCTGGGGTGTCCTGCCCCCAAGACTCCCTGCTCCCACAGTCAAATCCTTAATTCTGGAGCCTTAAGAACACAGCCTTGTAAAATTATCTGCTCCAATGATACATAAACTTCATTAACCATTCCTTTTGTTGCATAGAATGAGCATTGTTTCCAATAAGCAACAGAGGGAATAGTGTGGGCTTTCTAGGGTCCTCATTCCATATACACACATCCAATCCACTAAAGAGAAAATTAAGCTGGTGACACAATTCATATATTTTTATTTCCTCCCCATGTCTACATGCATACTAAGAGTATGTGGCTGAAAAAATGTATAAGCTACTCCAGGGAAGACTCAGCTGCTAGGTAGAATGTGATCTTAAATTTCTAGGAAGTTTACGTAACCACAGTATTGCTTAGAAGTGAATTTTAACCTCTCTGGCTTGGTGACAAGTTGGGTGTCAAGGTGATAGAACAGAGCTTATATACAACTACGAACTGTGCGTTTAACGGTCATGAGTACGTGCGGTAGAACGATCTCCCTGAGTGTATGTGAGGCCGTGTGAGCACTAGTAACAGAGCTGTTTACCTATGGGAGACATTTGGCACAGGCTTCGGCATGGCAAAGCGGGGAAACTGGCTTGCAGGAGGGACATGCAATGCATGAGTCACTGATGGTTCTCCGTGGGAGCAGATTGGTGCTTCTCATGCCTGCCAATTTAAATGAAATACTTACAGATTGTTTTGTTTCTTTCGCCCAGGAAATATTCCCTGAAGGCCTACTGTGTGAGTGGCACAATGGCCTGGGCAGAGTTTGTCAAGAATACTTCCCTTTTGTGTATTTTGTAAAGTGTAACCATCTCTTTTCCTGACACCTCTTTCTATCAAGAGGTTGTCTGATTTCATTTTTTTTAAATGAATTTCAAAAATGCTGTTTAATTCATTAAGTAGCATCCTACTTGCTGTCAAGACGTACTGTCGATCACAAAGCATGTCTTTTGTTCAGTTTATAAATGATAGAACTGGGAGGCAAAAAGGCTGGGTGACTGGCATGCCCAGGATGATTGTTTAAGTTGGAGCTAAGACCTCAGTGCCAAGCCCTGGGTCCGAATGCAGTGGGCAGTTCATCAAGGCATGTTTTCCCTTCTCTCTGAGGATTTCATTCAGACTCTTGATAAACATTTTTTCCTCTGAATTCTACGTTGTGCATAGTCCATAGTGTATGAAATTAAATTATGATATTTTTCTACTCCGGAGAAACTGAAGAGTCTTAAGGAGATTTCATTAAAGCCACAAGGAAGTTTGGGCAAAAACATTGGGAAGTAAGCTTAAGTGAAAACAAAATCAACTTCATTAATTTGCCAAATATTATTAATAGGAAGTACAGAGATTAAAGGCCAAAAGGAGAGGCTCACAGTTTGGTAGGAGGAGCTAGTTTGTAAGCAACATAGACTAAAGGATCCCAAGTGCTAAGTTAGAAGTCTTTATGGGGTAGGGGCTGTGGCTCATGGAAGGCAGAGCTCAATTCTGACTGTGGTGGGGGGGAGTTGGAGCAGATCAGGAAAAACAGCAGAGAGAGGACTGTGGAGACAATTTTTGAAAGAAGGCTTGATCAGTGATGTTGAGCATCTTTTCACGTGTCTGTTGGCCATCTGTATGTCTTCTTTGGAAGAGTGTCTATTTAAGTGCTTTGCCCATTTTTAAAAATTGGATAATTTGGTTTTTTGGTGTTGAGTTACATAAGTTCCTTATATACTTTAGGTATTAACTTTTTATCAGATAGAGCATTTGCAAGTATCTTCTCCTATTTAGTAGGTTGTCTTTTTGTTTCACTGATGGTTTCCTTTGTTCTGCAAAAGCTTTTTATTTTGATGTAGTCCCACTAGTTTATTTTTGCTTTTGTTTCCCTTGCCTTAGGAGATGTGTCTAGAAATATGTTGCTACGGCTGATGTCAGAGAAATTACTGCCTGCCTGTGTTCTCTTCTAGGATTTTTATGGTTTCAGGTCTCACATTTAGGTCTTTAATCCATTTTGAATTCATTTTTGTATATGCTGTTAGAAAGTAGTCCAGTTTTGGGGCACCTGGGTGGCTCAGTCGGTTAAGTATCCGACTCTTGATTTTGGCTTAAATCATGCTCTCAGGGTTGTGAGATCAAGCCCCGTGTTGGGCTCTGCACTGGGCATGGAGCCTGCTTAAGATTCTCTCTCTTCCTCTGTCCCCTACTCTTCCCCCCGACTCTCTCTCTCGCTCTCAAAAAAAAAAAAAATGTAGTCCAGTTTTATTTTTTTACATGTAGCTCTCCAGTTTTCCTGGCACCATTTATTGAAAAGACTGTCTTTTCCCCATTGTATATCCTTGCCTATGTATTGCAAGCATTATTTACAATAGCCAAGGCACAGGAGTAACCTAAATGTCCATCAGTAGATGAATGGATAAAGAAAATGTGGCATATATACACAATGGAATATTATACAGCCATAGAAAAGGATGAGATCATACGTTTGAAGCAACATGGGTAGACCTAGAGGGTATTAGCTAAGTGAAATAAATCAGACTGAGAAAGACAAATACCATAAGATTCCACTCATAAATGGAATCTAAAAAAATGTACAAACAAAAAGCAGAATCAGAATGATAACTACAGAGAACAAACTGATGACTGACAGAGGGGAGGGGAGAGGGAGTGAGCAAAATGGGTGAAGGGGAAAGAGAGATACAGGCCTCCAATTATGGAGTAAGTCACAGGAATAAAAAGCAGAGCATAGGAATGCAGTCAGTGATATTGTAATAGTGATGTAAGGGGACAGATGGCAGCTATGCTTATGGTGAACATAGCATAACATATAAACCTGTCAAATCACTAAGTTGTACGCCTGAAACTAATGTAAGGTAGTGTGTCAACTATACTCAAAGAAAAGAGAAAGAAGGAAGGCTGGGTGAGGGGAAGAGCTTTTCAGTTTAATCTGAACAAATGTTTATTGGGCACCTCCAACGACAGACCACGGTCCCTGCCTTCATGAAATTTACCGTCCAGCAAGGAAGTGTGACAGTAAGCCAGTATTTACCTGGGAAATGAGAGAGAAGGGGAGGCAGAGGGTGCTAGAGGAGCTTAGAGCAGCAGGGTAGGCTCCATGAGGCCAAGTTGCATGTGTCACGCTCACCACACTCTGCCCTGCATCTGGTCCTTGGTGTGTGCTAGATGCTCAGTGAATGAATGGATGCACAAATGAGTAGCTAAAAGTGATCTGGGGCTCAGAAAGAGGGAGCGAAGGTCTGGAATCATCAGGCTGCCTTGTGGTTCCATGTGACTGGAAAGCAAAATGGCAAGTTGGGTGTGTGTGAAAAATAAGGCTTGTGAAGAAGGTGATGTCCTGCTCCTGGAGTTAATCATTGAATTCATGGTTCTTAACCAGGATAGTGCATCAGAATCACCCGAGGAGCCTTTAAGCTGAGAAATGCCTTCCTGCCCCACCCCACTGAAAATTCTCAATCAGTAGGCAGGCCTGAGCCAAGATATAAATATGTCCTAATGCCCACTTCCAGCTGAGAACCTTTGCACTAGTGGTTTTCAAAGTGTGTTCTCTGAACCAGCAGCATCAGTATCTCCTGGGAATTTGTCAGAAATGCCAATTCTTAGTCCCATTCCAGACCTACTAAATTGGGAAGTCTAGATCTGGGGACCAGCAACCTTTGTTTAATGAGCCCTCCAGGTGGTTCTGATGCTGCTATTTGAGGACACTGCTTTAGTCAGTGAAGATTTTAGTTGAGAAATTAATTGAGAATGTGGAGACTGAATTGGAGACTAAAGCCAGAAAGAACCGATGATGACCCATCAGGTGAGGGGAATGAGGAAGAGAGGGAAAGGAGCCACTCTGATGTTCTAACTGTAGTTCAGGGAGGAGAAAGAAAATGGGAGGATTTGGATTCAAATGACTTTTGTGTCATTTAACATTGAATATTTGTTGAACCACTTTTAGGTGCAGGCTGTACTGGGGATGTAGATACAATGGGACACAGTGTGTGGTAGATGGATGTAAATCAGGAAAATCTTCCAAAAGTGTCATGGAATACGCCTCAGGGCCAGAAGTGACAATGAGAATGCTTCCCACGGACACAGCAGTATGTACAAACCTCTAGTACCAGTAAAGACTGCCCGGCGTGTCAGTTTTGAAATGATATGCTGGCAGTGGTGTGGAGAATAGACTGCCATGGGCAAGAATAGGCAGTGCTCCATCAAGATGCTCTTCTAGTCATCCACGTGACAAATAGGGCCTGAGCTAGGACCATAGCAATGGAAGCTCAAAGTTTCCAGTGGAAACTGAAAGAAGGACGTTGAAGACAGGCCTTGGGCACCAAGTGGGTAGGGGGCATTAAAGGAGGGGGAATTGAAGAATGGACTTCCGTGGTTCAGGCTTGTGCACTCTGGCAGATGAACATGTCACTCACTGAGGTGGGGAAGAAAGGGGAGGAGCAGGAGTGGGGGAAAGAAGTTGAGTTTTGGAGACATAGCTCTTTAGATGGTCTGTAGAACATCCAAGCGGAAATGCCCAGGGAGCAGGTCTGGAGCTCAGGAATGTTTGGGGCTCCTCAACCACGAGCAAGGACAGTGTGATAACTCTTGGGTAGCAGAGGCTGAGAGAGGTAGGAACTTACTTTATGGTAAACTACTCCCTCACCCAGATGGACGTGACGCTATCTTTAAGGAATGTTTGTTTGAAAAAAGTATGGATAATCCGAACATTTTGCTTTCAGTTGGAATCTTTCCTGCTATATTAAACAAGTCTTCCAAAATAAAAACTCCATCATTGAGAATTCCAGGTGGTATCTTGATTGGCAGGAATTTAGGGCTACAGTCACCTATTATTTTCTGTCCCAAAGCTGCAGGTAAGGGGCTCCTGGGTGGCTCAGTTGTTAGGGGCATCTGCCTTTGGCTCAGGTCATGATCCCAGGGCCCTGGGATCGAGCCCCGGATCAGGCTCCCTGCTTGGTGGGAAGCCTGCTTCTCCCTCCTCCCACTCCCCCTGCTTGTATTCCCTCTCTCGCTGTGTCTCTCTCTGTCAAATAAATAAATAAAATCTTTTAAAAAAAATTTTTTTAAAAGCTGCAGGTAAAAGCTTCTGATCCTAGATATTAGAGTGAATTAGGACTGCTCAGATTGCTTCCCACGACACAAATAATCTTTACCTTTAGGGATAGTCATGAATTCTCTCTAGTCTAATTTTTTTAAAGGAGGAGAGAGTGTCTCCTAGATTAAAAATTAGAGACTGGAGTTCAAGTTGGCATTCTGCTGCTTTTTCGCTATGTGACCTTGATTGGGACACTTAACTTCCTCAAGAGGCAATATCTCTTGTCTGTAAAATGGGAATAGTTATCCCAGTGTACTTCATATTCTTGGATTTTTTATTTTTTGTTACCAGAGTATAGTTAACATACAATGCTATATTAGTTTCAGGTGCACAACATAGTGATTCAGGAATTCTATACATTAAGCTGTGCTCACCGTAATAAGTGTAGTTATAACCTATCACCATACAATGTTATTACAATATTATTGACCATATTCCACATGCTGTACTTCTCATCTCCGTGACTTATTTATTTTATAACTGGAAGCTTGTACCACTTAATCCCCTTCACCTATTTTTCTCATCCCCCTACCCCCCTACTCCATATACTTTTTGTAGCACAGAAATAAAATAATCAATAAGAAAATATCTAAAATATTTATAATGTAGTAGATATATAAAAATTAGTTAATGAAATATGCATTGAGGAACTACTATGTTGCAGGGAGTGGTATGAGGTACTAGGAATAGAAAAGATACAAAAAACTTATATAGTCTTCAGTCTACTGAGGGAGAAAGACAAAGACGCTCAGATAGATACATCCTTATGAAACGTGGGTAAAATTCGAGATAGAGTGTATTATGGGGGTCCTTAGGAGGTCTGCCTAATCAGGGAGATGTATGGGGGGGAGGGAATATCTGAGCTTTCATAAAAGGTGCATAGATATTAGCTATTAGAAAAAGGTTGGGTAGAGGGAAGGTAAGGATTTCAGCCACAAGACGGTAACTGTGTAGGGAGGGTGTGTGTGTATGCGTGCGAGTGTGTGTGTATTGAGAGTTACTATAAATAATAATTTGATGTTGTTGAAGCAGAAGGGCATGGAGCTCTTTCCTGACTCTGCTTCCTGGGATCAGGAGGGAATACTAAGCGAGTTCTCAGGGACTTATACTCCTGTGGTAAAGTTCTAGAAGAGAGTCTCATTGGCCATATGCCAGGCTTCCTCTGGCTATGGGGAAATTCGGGCAATGTCTACAGATGTAGACATAGTCAAGGTTTATGCCCTGTATCTAAGAATATACAAGTAATTCACTCCTCACCATGCAAGGTTTTGGTGTAAATTTTACTCCCAAATACAAACAGGATATATAGGTAATTCCCAAGCACAATAGGCTGAACTAAATGAACTTTTAAATAGACAAAAGATTAAGTTTGGCAGGAAAGATGAGTCCATTTTCCTTCAGAAAAAGAAGCATCTCTGTATTGGTATGAAAAAACACACACAGATATGTATAAAGCATTGCCAAAGGGAAATGATTTTGACAAATGAAAACAAATATATCACTATTTAAACTATTGTTTGATTAAAGATCAAATTTGATTCTCTAAGTTAATTAAGCAATAAGATACACTGAATAATTTTAACCACCTGAGAAGGGATATGATCACCCTGGATTTTACTGCTGCAGGGTGATCTTCCCGGTTTTCTGTTGAGCACCGTGCCAACAATATCGCTGTCGCAGGTAGATGAACATAGATGCTTACTTGTATTCTCTCTCTGTCTCACACACACACAGAATGAGCATTTTGAATTTGTGCCCAATGGGTGTTTTTGGAATGTTGCTACATAAAATCTTCTTTTTGGTACACACCAGCCATAAAATGAAGTGCTGTCTCTCATTTGTGCTAACGTTGAGAATGCTCTCACAGATAAATCCCTAGGCAACCCAAAGAAACTTCATTTTCACCCTGAATTTCTACTTTCTTCCTCTGACTCTTGTCCTGTCTCAATCTAATGAATAGCTGATCGGTGTGCATTTCATGTTGTTTTCGCTCCATCTTTGGTACTCTGATGTTACTAAATACTAAGATCACAAACAGCATGCAGTCAAAAGGAGCAAGAAGTACGTGGCTACCTTCTGGATGACTGATTCTGGGTACTATGCAATCATTAAAATAGGTCTTTCTGGGCTAAAAAAAAAAAATCTCACCAGTAGAAATGTATTCATTGGAGTCACAATATTATACCCTTTTAATGTGCAAATACATTAAACTAATTTTAGACCCGGACAGCCCTCCACTTGAGTGATCTAATGCTATCCATGCCAGTATCTAGCAAAGGGCAAACCAGAGGCAGAAGCATACTTTCTGGGGAACTACTACTTCAAAGTTAACAATAAAGTCAACTAATAAAGATATATATAGGTGTATCTCCCTTCCATCTTAATTTTTATACTGCTTTGGAGAGTTGATGAGGCCCACTGAAGAGACAGAGAGATGATAGCAGGGACAATCGGAGGGTACCAAAGACAAATCTAATCTACCTCATCGTAATGGGCAGAGCTTAACACTTCTCTTTTAAAATTTATTCCTTTCTTCATTTCCCCATCTACTTAACAAAGGATTTGAGTCAACTTACAAAAATATGTACAATAAATTAAGATAAATATTTGACTGAAGTAAGTTAAGCAAAAGTAAAATCTGTGTAAGAAAACAAATGCGTATTCTCTGCATGTCCTCAAGAGGGGTTTTGATTTGGCTCTCAATTTTCCATACCAAAGAAAAGAAAAAAAGTCTCCTCTATCAGAAAATTCATGGTGTCCTAAGATTAGAAATAGTATAAATCGAGGGAAACACAACTTCTTATGCCATTGAGGCCTGAGGAATTTCTCCTGTAGCTCTTTAAGGAGAAGACAGCATCTGTGATAGTACATCCCTACAAGAGAAATGAATTCCCAAGGCAGTTTTTAAACGTAGGCTGAGGAAGTGATGTCAAAGCATAATTCAGTAAGAGCAGTCCTACAAGTAACTAAAACCTTGTAGTCTGAGCTCAGCACTCTCTGGGCAGGCTTGGCCTCAATGGAGGAGACAAACAAAATCATTCTAGGTGGGCTCTCTATGTTAATTCTGCTACCAGGCTTTTGTTAGGGATTAGGAGGCAGAGAATAATTTCCAGATTATTTACTTCGTGCCCTAACCTAACCATAAGAGTAAATATTCTCTATTGCCTATTAAATCTTTGAGAACCAGTGAGGCGTAGGGTGGGTAAGCTGCCCAACTCACCCCACTGTGCCAACAGATTGTGTAGATCCAGTTCCCTCTAACACACAACTGGTGACACAGGAAGATTCATTCTTTTCTTTTCTTAAAATGACATCATTTCTTGCATTGTATCGTCCCTCTATTTGTGTAAGAATCACTTCTGATTCTAAATTCTTCAGAATGTTTTCCAGCTCTTTGGCTGGAACTTAGTCCAGTGTATTATATGATCTGGAAATTTAGATAAGGGTTTGACTTCCTGACAGCCTAACAGAATCCTCCAAATACATCCAGAAATCTACACTGATATTTCTAATTGATATTTTCTAACCTTGGAGATGAGAATTTTGTTTTGCCCTACGGCTTTTGTTACAGTAACCACTGTTTATGGACAGGCCACCCATGAGTCCATGAGAAAGTAGGGCCAATCATTAACAAATTTGTAGAGTTGATTTTCTTTTTCTCAGGCATTTTCACATGTATGTGGGCATAAATGAGAGTTGAGAAAATTACTGCTGGAAAGAACTCCATATTCCTTTTTATTTATTAATGGCAAAGGCAGGCTGCTTTTCTCATGAGGAAGTCGCTCATGAATTTTCATTCAAAATAATAAATTAGTGTCCACACTTTAATATGTTTAGAGTGGAAAGGGATTCTACATGCAACTGGGCGTATCAGATTCCATGTCTAGAAAGCTACATTTTATTCTTTAATGATATTATGATTGGGGCAGGTGCCCCTGTTCCATCTCCCTTCTGGGCTTACATGCCACATGGAGTGAAGGGTGATGGGAAATTCGGATCTATGATTAGTCTTTTACTTCAGTAACATACTTAAACCATATTTGTACAAGATTTTGTTACCACTCCCTTTAGTGTCTTTTTTGAAAAGCAGAGGCAAACTTCCTTGAGCAAATAATGTGAACAGTGAACACTTAGTGAATATTTGGGGAAAGAATCAATATGCTAAAGAAGCTAGGAAAATTGGATCATTTAATAGAAGTCCCGCTATAGACAAGCTGGTATTTTAGGAACCCGTCTTTTGTTTTTAGATGTGTTGGTGTGAAATAAACCATAAAGCATATGAAAGATGGAGTCTTAAATGCTCCCAAATATATGTTACTGAGACTTAGGTAGAAAAACCGCCAAGACTTTTTAGTGTTATCTTTTCTTCAACCAATAATTACTCTGTTTTGATGATTTCTTCATTTGGTTGTCTGTTTTAATCAAAATTCCTCAGTGGGCCAAGTTGAAACCTCATATATTCACACACACCTCCCATTGATTTCACTTGGGTGAAACTTTATCTTTTAAGCAAAGTTTAAGTTGAAATGTTGAGTTAATGATGCTCACTTTAAATACCAAAGGCTGAATGCATTTATGTATTCAAACACTTAGCTAGTCAAACATAACTCCCATCAGGGTTTAGAGGAAGGATTATTTCTTAAACTATGCTAGCCTTACAAATAATGTATTGCTATCCAATCTGCAGAAAAATGATACTGAATAAGCTTGTTAGTATTTTATTTCTGCGGTGAAAAGCCCTGGAATCTTTTTGTAACCTTGAAAAGACAGAGTAAAATGGTGGACAGGATGTTGGGAAATATTTTTTTTTTTTAAAGATTTTATTTATTTATTTGAGACAGAGAGAATGAGATACAGAGAGCATGAGAGGGAGGAGGGTCAGAGGGAGAAGCAGACTCCCCGCCGAGCAGGGAGCCCGATGCGGGACTCGATCCCGGGACTCCAGGATCATGACCTGAGCCGAAGGCAGTTGCTTAACCAACTGAGCCACCCAGGCGCCCGTGTTGGGAAATATTTTTGTCAATTACCCAGAGTAGTTAACCCAAACTTAGAAACAAACACTAAAGAAAATTTGCACATTTATTTCTCATAGCTTTGTCTGCATCTCTATTAAATTCTCTGTGAAATAAACATTCATAATTCTGTACTTGTCTAATGAAGATGGACTTTGAGTTAGAAGGCTGTTTCTCCTCATAACATGAATAAGCTTTTCAACCTCCTAAAATGGGAATATTATACCTACAGCAGAATGTCCAACTCTTTTATTGTGACCCATTTAAGATCGAGTATATGGCAATTTAAAGGAGAAGTATCCAAATGAATACCATTTTGGTGATGTGTTTGCTTTATAACACTTTCCTAGAGTACATAGGAGTTTGCTTTGTAACATTTTCGTAGAGAATATACCAGATTCATAGGTTATTGAAAAGATACGCTTTGAGAACTTTGAACATCGAACAGATTACATATTTGAGTGGATGAGTTAACACAAACTGAAACACAACTAACAGAGAAAATTTTATGAGGAAAATCCCTCCAAAAGAGTAGTTCCCATATTTATGTCCCTTATAAGATTGTGAGTCACTTGCCACAATTTCAGTTGCCCCTCTCTCTCTTCTAAAAAGGGAGACTACTAGGGCCTTTGTCACCAAGAATTCAAAAAACAACCTCGTTCTGAATTCCGCTGATAGAATCAGCATATTCTTCAAAGGGATATAAAACTGTTAACTAGTTCTGTGCTACCCTTGATAAATTCACTCATCTATGATCCTCTCTGTTTTCGTGTATAGTAGCTGGCGCTTTGCCTGGAAGACTCTGTCTTTCACAAAATCACTTGAAAAACACTTCGCACACCTTTGCAGGTAATATAAGCATAAGAAAGTAAACTACTTTCTTACCTAAGAATTTTCCTGAAATAATGAGCACATTTAATTGCATTCATTTCAGAAGCTTTCGAAGAACCAACAAAGAAATTCTAGTAATTCGTTTGTAATTTGCTATGAAGTTACATATTTGATTTCCCTAAATTTGGAAAGTTCTGAAGTCTTTTCTAAGCTGAGAATTAACACGTGGCCGAGAATCTGAAATCAGGCACAAATGCTTAAAAGAAGTGTTTTTGTCTTCAGTATTAGGACCTTATGAGAATTGTTGTTTGGAAAACACTGCTGTCGATTCTATACTAATGAAGCAAAATATGAAACCAAAGCATTTACTGTAGCTAACAAACTCAAGCCTACATACTCTCAGCTAAAATGAAAAATAGACCAGACTGAAGAAAGGGTGAGTATCTGTGTTAGGTTCATTTGCCTCTTGTGGGTCTTCCCTGTAGACTCCCTGTAAAGAAAGCTGAGGTGCATTTAATTAGAAGAAATGGGTTTTTGTTCCAAGTCCCTTGCTAAGGGGAATCATAGGAGGGAACAGCTCTGTAGATTTAAAGGAGTGGTAAGGAGCCAGTGAAAAAATGTCCATGGTTCTGAACATTTTACCATCCCGTATATATGTTTGGTTTATTTCAGCCTCCTTTCATTTTCAGTGTAGAAAAGGGGAAGAGGTGGAAGGAATGGGGGGGGGTGGGGCAACTCACCTTAATCAAGAAGCTACTGCACATAATCTTGAAGTAAACAAATGCACCATTATCGTGGACTCGAAGGCAAACCCCCCCCCTTCAGAACCTATCCGTGTGGCACTGGTTGTGCTGGTGTTGGCATTTGGGGAGGAGACACTATTATCTCTACCGCATGCTGCTCTTCTGAAGTCACTCCTGCCCCACTAAAGGTTTGTGGCTTCATGATCTACATTCACTCATCATCATTCACCAGGTGCTATGCTGAGCACTAGACGTGCAAAGATAAGTTCACCTCTTACCCTTGACTTGTTTGGTCCTAATCAAAATTTCTTTTCTTTGTACACATATGGAAAAGAAAACAGGCCCCTTTATTTTCCTTGCTGATTGGTAATTTTTATGAAACACTGTAAACACATAATTTCCTGGTAAATGCTTTAAGATCAGAGGCCAGGCTCTTCAACACAGTCCTTGTAGCCTCCCCTAGTAAATGAATATCGTCACTGGGGAGCTACCTCTTGGGGTAAATGCTGTTTTTCAGATTTATTTCTCTCCCTTCTTTTTTCTAAGATAGCATCTGGGTTTACATGACCTTGTGATTCCGGGGTGTGGTGAGTTCCCCTGGCTCACCGTGGCCCTTGGGTAGGGGCTGGCTGGGTTCGTTGAAATGGATCTTGCCCTTAATATTCCGAGGTTGTCCCCCACAGAGGGCTGTGGCTGTGTTGTTATCTCTTGGCTTGGTCAGGAGGTATTTCCTGCTGACTAAGCCTCAACTCAACCCTCACTGACCCTGCCAACTCTCTGAGGTCTGGCTTCAGAGCTCCCCCTGCCTCTCCTTGGGGTCAGTGTGCCTTTGCTCCCATGGCAACACCTCTGTCAGGTTCACCAGGTGAAATCCCAGAAACCTCTTGGGGGGTGGGAAGCAAGAGAACAGTGTCCTCATCGAGGGGATAAAAGAACAGGTAGCAAAGGGAGTCCTGACCAAAGTTCTCTCTGACTGTAACATCCCCACTCCAGGTTATGGTGAAGTCTCTTCCCAGACTTCCTAGCAGGAAATGGAGCTGATATCCTGGTGCTTTTGACTTTCCTTTCAACCTGTCTCATGTACCTCCTCTCCGGGTCTTAGTCCAAGAGGAGGAAGGATCCACATCTTAGCATGAGCTCCTCTTGCCTTTATTTCTTCCTTATTTAAATCCACTGATATGGCAAGGGTGAGCTTTTCCCTTTACTTTTCCTTTGCTATTTCTACTATTCCCCAGAATCATACTTCCCTAATTTGGGGGGTGACGTTCCCCTTTCCCCTGTCTTTTTTTTTTTTTTTAAGATTTTACTTTTTTTTTTGAAAGAGAGTTAGGGAGAGCCAGAGATTACAAGCAGCAGGAGTGGCAGAGGGAGAGGGAGAAGCAGGCTCCCCGTGGAACAGGGAGCCTGATTCGGGACTCCATCCCAGGACTCTGGGATCATGACCTGAGCCAAAGGCAGACGCTTAACCGACTGAACCACCCAGGTGCCCCGTGCCTTCCCCTGTCTTTATGGCTAAAATGTGGGAGGGTGCAAGGAGAGAGAAATGATGACCATAATTCAGGTAGTATTTCTAAACGATTGTCCTTGTCATGTGAGCAAATGCTTGTTAGTCATTCCTTATTAGTCGCTCACAGAGTTAATAAAGAAAGCTTGGTGGTTTGTCTGTCCCTGTTATGGTGGTTTTTGTTTTTTAGTATTTTGAAATGGGATACTATTTCAGATTTCTCGTGTATGCTGGAATACTTTGCTATTGAAAGCGAGGCCTGTGACCAGCGGCATTGCCCATTGACAAGAATGCAGAATCTCAGGCCCCACCCTAGAATTACTGAATCAGGGCCTGCATTTCAACAAAATCCTCATCTCTGTAATGTGCACATTAAATCTGAGAAACCCTGCTCTAGGCCACCATAGCCTTGCTGAAGCTTTTGGTCACATCACTGGTGCCCAGCATCAGCATTCAGTTAAACGTCAGTTCTATGCGTCAGCCAATGACGATCCTTGCCCCTGGATCCTTATGGTGTTAATCAATAATCTTTATAATTATGGTAAGGTAATTAAAATAAAACAGACAGTCCTAGATCTAGTCTCCTCTATCACCAGACACACCTTAAGTTTTCTTTGACAGATTGATTAAGATTAAATTGTAAATTATGACAAGTGGATGTTCATTTTTGTAGAAAGTAGTCATTGAATGTATAGAGACAGGAACAAGGTAGTAATAAGATACTCACTTGATAAATCCAGATTCGTTCTTGAGCCTGCTGCTTCATTGGCACTGATAGGGTTTTGCTCAGTTACAGTTTGACAAGGATGTGGGTTCCTTTTAGGGAGATGATTTTTTGGGGGGGAAGGACAAAGTCATAGTTTTTCATCCTGCACTTTCATTTTCTGATCACAGTGTTTTAGAAGAATCTGGGCTTTACTTATTCACCAGGCTTTCAATAGAGAATCACATTAATCCTTTTAAGCTCCTTATTCTAATGATTTATTTTGTTGAAAACCATAGTGATCCTCCTTTGAATTTTAATGATTGCTGGCTATTCAAAGATTCATTGTTTTGACTTCCTGTCCTTACCTTTGTTTCCTACACGTCTGTGGGGAACACCTGTCTAATACTGGATCTGCCCCCGGTTCTCCCCGGCTTACCAGAGTCACTCAAGCCTATCTCTGAGTGTTAAGCTGAAATGCTGGCTACTCATCCATGACAATAAATGTAGGATATATGTTTGCAGAGATAGGCAGATAGACAGCAGAGGGACAAATAAATGATTGAGTCATTTCCCAGTGAAAATGATATTTCAGATCTGATAATAAATTGTGATCATTGTAGAGAAATTAGTTGAATTAGTATTCTTAATCATAAATGTATTTTGGATGCGACATCTGTGAAAATCTAGTGGACAAGAAAGAGGTTTGAATTTTGAGGGTGCTATTCTGACCCCAAATTCTGGACCCATGTACCTTTCACAAGGCACTGACCCTCCATTTCTCAGTCTGTTAAATATGGCGGTGCTCTCCGTCAAGGAGAGTAGTAGTCATTTGGTTCAAGTGCTGTAAATCCTCAGAAAGGGTTAGTGAATGGAAATAGTCACGATATGTCTCAGGTATGAGCACTGGAATAACATCTTATGTTTTCAAAATCTAAGAAATGCTATGTCACAGGCTTGAGTTTCTATTTTGCCCACCGTGGAACCACACAGAGAATTTTTGCCTTCTCTTTTTACAGGTATCACCGAGGAACATCATGGGTTTTCAAGAATATATTATTCTAATATGAGATTTTAACAACTACACTGTATTTATGCATAATACATTTTGTGCCTTATCTTCAGGCTTCTGGACTTTGATTCCGAATATCAGGAGCTCTGGGATTGGCTGATTGACATGGAGTCCCTCGTGATGGACAGCCACGACCTGATGATGTCAGAGGAGCAGCTGCAGCATCTTTACAAGGTTAGAGCTACCCTTCTTGCCTTTACCTTGCTGTGGAAGATCTGATTAGCCTGACAAGTCTCTCTCTCTCTCAGGATATCTTTGCGTTCATTGTATGTATCATGGTGTCTATTAGAATTCCCTTCCCTGTCCCCAAACTCATTTCCATCCCTTGTGTGCTGACAGGCTGCACCGACATCATAATTGCAAGAAAGTTCCCTTTATCACATTCTATTTGGTGTAATTCTATAGAAGGACAAAGATTTATCTCCAAGATGAATAGCAATAAATGAAACCGCATTAATAAATAGACTGAAACAAAATGAAGGATAAATGGACTGGTAACATTTAACAAAATGTGTTTTCATTGGAGCACTCGGTGGATTCTGTCCACCCCTCAGATCTTGCCAGAGAAAAAAGAAATTTGCCTTCAGTTTGGCTTGCTACTTCCAGAGTACAGGGCTCGTTCAGTTTCATGTTTATTAGTGATACACAGAACAGACGTTGTCATATCAAGTCAATACATTTGCGTGTGATTTAAGAAAACTGGCTTGGAACTTACATATTGATTGCAGGCAATCCATCTAATAACTATCTATATTGTTTTCCCATGTCTGCTAATTCACCCTTAGCCTAATATGTTTTACCAATTCTACTTAAATAGTCTTAGAAGTTCTTACAAAACAACTATGTGATTTTGACTGAAAAAATGGTTGCAAGATTCGCAGTGTCTGAAAAAGCTGTTGGGGAGGGTAGAGGGACTTTCCACTGAAATATCAGATCGCAGTAAATCTTCCTCATTTAGGCAATTTTTATTGGAGTAATTCTGACAGTTGTCATCCTTGAATTGCTTTGAGCATATGGCATATTTCAAAGAGCAGATTGTGAATCATAAAAAATAAAATTAATAACTAACCACAGAATCAGCAACAGTATAATGACAAGAAACAACTACCCTCTAGCTTTTAAAAATTTCTTATGGAGTAAGAAGTACATTCAAGGTCAAATAAAAGTTGTCTTCTTTCTTCCTCATTTTTTTATCGTTTTAAGTTACCTTTCCTAAATATGTTATTTTAATTTTTACCTTCTCTAAAGAGAGATCTTTATTTATACTTTTTAAGGGTCTGGTTGACTTTAATTAGTGTCCCCTGAGAATCGTCTTGGTTAAGAGAAGATATAAGCTCCCCAGGGAGTCAGCAAATGGTGATATTTTATTCCCTAAAGAATTCTGTCCAACATTAAGCAAGTTTATTGACTATTAGCTATTTCCTGTATGGACAGCTGTCCACATTAACAACAGAACTATGCAGTATATCTTCTGGCATAATATGTCTGGAATAACAGTCTTCATCTAATGTAAACAAAGCGAGGTGATTTCACATTTCATGTCAGGATCAAGAATTACATATGAAAAATGCTCATTAATCTTTAGTAACTTATTGATATAAAAATACTAGTTTCATTCCTAATAAGTATTAAAAATCGAATGAAACAGAAAAAAAATAATACAAAAGTTAACTAACCATAAGCCATTATCTCAGATTTTATTGCACTCATGATGCCAAATAACATTTCTTTTCTTCTTGATGCATTTTGCATTTTGCACATAAACCACTACTTTTTTTTCAGTAACAGTGCTATTCTTTGTCAAAATCACATCCATATAATTTACATCACAATTAATAGGAAATCAGTCTTCTTTTTCTTGTGGTTTCCTTATAAGTGCTCTGCCTAAGAATTCCCATTCTGGCATATTGAAGGCCATTATCCCACCCACTCAGTACTCCTGGATTATAATATTTTCCCAAACATTTTCCATACTGGGGTTCTTCATTTGTGACTCACATCCTGTCATCATCTTTCTGCTCTGAGGTGCTCAACCCAGCTAAGTTCATGAGACTGGCCCTAACTTTGCACTTGGCTTATAAGCAAAATTGGAGATTGAGCTACACACCAAGGGCAAAAGCTACAGGTCTGTAGACTCTTTCTTTACACAAGCCCCCACATTATTTCAGAGGTTCAGTAACCTCCAAAGCAATCCTGAGGATATTGACTGAGGACTCATTTAGAACTTGGGGTGGCTCCCAAATTAGAAAAATTGATGGAGGAAAATTAATTTCAGGTCTTTGTCTAGAATCCTCAGGGATTCTCAGGTTAGGTCAACATTTTCCATGTCTCATTCCTCTGTTCTAATGTGCCTTTTCAGGAATCAACTGAACTGATGACCTGGGGCAGGGGCATTTGGAGCCTACTGATCACAGAAACCCCTGAGTAATAGCACTTCTCAGTTGGTCCCCAAGTCTTCCTCGGCTTTCAATACCATTTGAGACTTTAATCTTTAAACTTGTTGTCCCTGAAAGATACCAGTGCTCTGTCAGCATTTATCATCAAGGGCACCACTGACATTTGGGACAAAACCATTTTTTGTTGGCCAGTGGGACTCCCCCTTCCCCTGCGGGGCATTTACTACTCACATTCCCTAGGCATCGAGACCATTCAACAGGATGCCCAACCCATTTCATGGCATTCCCAGTCCAGCTCAACCTATGTACATCATCTTCCTTTCATAAAATACTTCTATAACACTAAGAAAAATGCCTTGCTCTTGGATTTTATATGTTGTTAAGCAAAACACCTTACATAGCTGATACTGAATTAACAGTCATTGAGTTCAAAAATTAAGGATGAGTGCTCGCTTTGGCAACACATATACTAAAAAATTAAGGGTGAGAATGAAGTTTGTGATCGCTGGTATTATCATAAAGAATGAAGGTGAAACCTTTCAGAGAGACCTTCAGCTGAGTGATGGTAAAATCCCAGGGGCTGTAGACCAGAACGGAAGCACAATTCCTGTTACCATAGAATTCAAAACCTTTTCTCTCCTCTCCTTGGGGGACTCTCTGTATTTCATCACTCACCTCCCTTCCTGGAATAGATAGTCATGTCCAGATCCTGACTCATGACATGCATTACACATACTTAGGTTGATCCCCAAAGTCCACATTTGGAAATGTTTGTTTAGAGAAAGTATAATAAGATGCTAGTCAATGAGAGTGAAGATTTTTTTAGCCTTTTCAACATCAGGCACTACTTGCCTGACTTTACCTATTTATTTTATATTCTAGTCTCTGCTAGAAAATCATCTGGCCTTAACTCCTAGCTATGTAACTACAGATAAATACCTTAGACTATTCACTCAGCAGACCTCCTGAGTTGAGCACCTATTGTGATATGTTGGTTACCCCAAACCAGCAAAATACCACAGGGACTTCTTAAAGGAAAAGAATTAGATTTAACAGGCAAAGAATACATTGACACCACCTGACATAATTTAGAACCTTAACATTGTGATGGGCTACAAAGTAGATTTTCTGTGTAAACCATTTCTTGTTATTTTCTGATCATTAGGAATTTAAGACCATTTTCTTTCTAATTAATTTTCAACAGCAGGGTCTTAAGAGCACCCTGATTCATAGTTAAAAATGACCACTTCCTTAAACATATTTTCTCCTTGTTTTGAGACAGTGAGCCATCCTGCCAGTGTCTTTCCTTCTCCCGTCTTTGTCTGGCCCACTTGCCCAACGTCTGAGCGGGGACTTTCTGTAGCTCTTTTCTAATACACACTGGCAGTATTGTCAGCCTAGAAAACACAAATGTAGTTCTTTCTTGTTTTTTCTTCCTCAGTCTGAGAATCACCTCCAAGGAGAATCTGCTCCCACTCTCTCACTTTCTTTTTCTTCATGCCTCCTACCTTCCTAAGTAGGACAATTTAATTTGTCAAAAGTAACCACCGTGATTTTGAAAGTTCAGCTCCTATTTGGACTGGCGTTACGAAGCCAGAATTCATAATCACAGGGAGCTGTCACTCTGCTGGTCTGCATGTGCATTAACTATTAATGGAGAAATATTTAAAACCCACTTGCAAAGGAAAAGCTCCATTTTTTTTCGGTTCTACAGATCAAAGGTGGCATTATTCTTGGGCTCAGGGAAGCTCAAGATACCTCCTCCCCCGTCCTATTAATTTCATAGACTGAGTGACCTAGAAGCACCCCCAGGATCGGGGAGACTGTTGGCTCAGGCTGCTGCCGTTCCTGTCCTGCCCTGGGCGCCAGACACAGCTGACTGCGGGCTGCTGTGAAGCTGTGCCCAGTCAGGGGCTCCTGCCCTTGCTGCAGAGCCCTTGCCCTTCCCGTGCCCATTCTCTGCCACCTACACAGCACAGATGACAGAGCCCCTAGTGATCCTGGATTGGTGTGGGGTTCCAGAGTCCAAGGGTCAATTTCAAGGGCCAAATTCAAAAGTTGCGGTCTGGTGATTACTGTTATACTTGAACAAGAGCTGTTTTCAGGGAGTATGAAGCTCACGAAAACACCACATTTATAGATCTGTTCCTTGAGAGGGTAGCTTAGCTGCTCCTCATCAATAAAATATTAGCTTATCTGATTTCTAAGGGGTTAAAATAACATGGCTGAAAAATTATATAACATTAGTACCCATTTTTAACTAAGACCCTTAATTTACACAGAAGATTTTATATTTCATTGTGAGGGTTAGTTCCTCTCATATAGTTCTGCTTTTATGGGAAAAATGCAAGTGTCCTCTATCTTTCTCTGTTGGTATAAGTATTAAACAAATATGTCCGGTGTGCGAATGGAAAAGGACCGTTCATTTTTGCATAACACAATGCTCACTAAACAGACTAACTCGATTTTTTTACTCTGCTCTGGATTTGAGGTGACTTATAAGAATTCACAGGAAACATTTAAAAATATTTTTAATACATGAATACAAATCAGAATTGGGGAAAATATACATAGACTAGTCTCTTTCAGTGAGAAGAGTTAATATGTAGGCATATAGACTGTATGGACCTATGCACTTACTAAACATGCTAAAATTACACGTTGGGTTTCCTGGTAGTAAAAGCAAAGAAGGAAATGTGCTCAGTTGCAAAATTTACATTTCCCATGAGAAAAAAAATTACACTTCCTTTGAAGAAATTAAGTTTATTTTGATACTTAGATATGAAAACACTTTCTGTTAGGTTTTTTTTTTTTTTTAATGTAAGGAATTAGAATGGCATGGTAGAGAAATGTCTAACCACAATATTTCTTTTTTTTAAATTTTTTTTATTATGTTATGTTAATCACCATACATCATTAGTTTGTGATGTAGTGTTCCATGATTCATTGTTTGCATATAACACCCAGTGCTCCATTCAGTACGTGCCCTCTTTAATACCCATCACCAGGCTAACCCATCCCCCCACCCCCTCCCCTCTAGAACCCTCAGTTTGTTTCTCAGAGTCCATAGTCTCTCATGGTTCGTCTCCCCCTCCGATTTCCCCCCTTCATTTCTCCCTTCCCGCTATCTTCTTCTTCTTCTTCTTTTTTTTTAAACATATAATGTATTATTTGTTTCAGAGGTACAGGTCTGTGATTGTATCATATGATCTCACTGATATGAGGAATTCTTAATCTCAGGAAACAAACTGAGGGTTGCTGGAGTGGTGGGGAGTGGGAGGGATGGGGTGGCTGGGTGATAGACATTGGGGAGGGTATGTGCTATGGTGAGCGCTGTGAATTGTGTAAGACTGTTGAATCACAGACCTGTACCTCTGAAACAAATAACCACAATATTTCTTACAAGTAAGTTTCTAAACATAATACTTTTAACAAGTGAATTAATTATTTTCCTCTAACTCTGTTGCCAGATAATGTTTACAGACTTTGAGCACAGCTCTCACCCACCCAGAGGTGGTTCCTTTCAATGACAGTTTGGCCAGGTGGGATTAATAAGAGAAGACATCAATATTATGTATTTGAAAAGAAGAGGATATTAGGAAAGTGAGGGAGAAATATAAGCCTTGAAGAGAAAGAAAAACAGTTGAAATTAGTTAATATACAGCTAACCAAACAAAAATGAGTAACCTAAAAGAATTAAAAACAAAAAGAGTAAATTAAAATCATGGGTAGATGAATGAATAGATAAGAAAATGCTAAAAAACAAATACAAACAAATAAAAAGAGAACTAAACACTGAAAGAATTGTTTTAGAAAAAAAAACAGGTAAGAGAAAGGGATACATTTTAAAGGAGAAAATGTCACTTTTAGAGAATTTGGGTATGTATTAAAAAATAAGCATTATGACTTTTTAAAAGAAACGAGTATGGAATAGGATTAGAAATTCTGGGGAATAAGAAACGTAGTGTAAAAGAAGAAAAATGGGGCATAGTTGTTATTTTATAACTATTGATGCCAAAATGATGTTGTCATGGCTATGAACCGATCACAGAAAACAGATTAATCCCACTATCCCTATATTTTATAAATTCACAAATTTCAACCCTCTACAATAGTTCTCTTTCATTTTGTTCTGGACCAGATTGATCTAAATAATTACAGATGTGGCCTGATACCTTTATGACCAAACGTAAGCTCCTAAAAATGTAATACTAGGCTGGTTCATAATCCAGGTTGTAGTAGCTGGGCTTAAAATAGAAGAAAATCCATTACCTTTTTTAAAATTTTTTTAAAGAAAATTTACATGTTGGTGTACAGAATAGAAGTATGTGTCAAAAAATTAAATTCTGGGGGCGCCAGGGTGGCTCGGTCAGTTAAGCATCTAACTTTTGATTTCAGCTCAGGCCATGATCTCAGGGTCCTGGGATCGAGCCCCATGTCTGGCTCCACCCTCAGTGGAGAGTCTGCTTGAGATTCTCTCCCTCTCCCTCCACTCCTCCCCGCCCCCCTGTGTTCTCTCTGTTTGTCTGTCTCTCTTAGATAAATAAATCTTTTTAAAAAATTAAATTCTGGTAATTAGGCCTTAGGTTGGAATTTCAGTACCAAAATGAAGCAAATTACTAGTTATTGAAGCAGTCAAGGTAAAAATGTACCAGATATATCAGGCATAAGAACCTAATGATAATTTTTTACCTCTTTCTCAGTAGATTAATTGTAGAGCTTAATTGTATGTTAGATTAAAACTCCATTAAGATAAGAAGAATATGCTTAAAATCATTATAATATTTCAAATAACATTATCTAATCCTTTTAAAAGTGATCAGAATAGGAAAATCTAGGCTGCCTCCACTGCTCTGTAGAAATGAATTTGTTGTTCCGTTTTTATTAAAGCTACAAGGTCCTAGATTAACTGTCATCTTAATGTGAGCTTTGATGAATCCATGTTTGCTTATGAAGACAACTGCATATATTTTTCTTTTCTTTCTTGAGAGAGGACAAAACTCACCCTGAAAATGCTTAGAAGAAAAAGTAGATGGATGTGGTTTCTGAACAGTATAGGAAATGCCGTTTTTGCTGGAGCTTATAATGCCTATTTGAATCTCTTTTTTAAGAAGGAAAAAAAAAAAAAGAGAGAGAGAGAAGGATGTTAAGAGAATAGTATGCCAAGAAATAGTTGGCTCTGTGTGCAGAGGGGCAAGGAAGGGAAGGCCCTCCAGCAGTTTTTGTCTCTGGCGGGTGAGCTACTGTCCGGAAGGTGCGTTGGCTCTCTGGGCCGCCTCTGCTGTATTGTGCGGCTCCCTCTCTCCCTGGCCTGGCCTGCTCTGGCCGAGAGTGGATCAAACAAGCCGTGGGGAAAGTTCCCCTCATTTGCATCACTTCTAGACAGCCCTGTCGTACTCTTTGCTGACAGGAAATCACTGTCTTTGTCACCTTTTCTCAGGGCCCTCCTTTTGGCAGAGATGGGCCATGTGACCACGCTTAATCACAACAACAGGGCTGGCTCAGGACTCAATGACATGTTTTCCTCAGCACTTCAATAAGTGGGGTAGAGGAGTCAGGAGGAAATGACTACATTAATTTTAAAGTGAAAAGATAATTAACACTTGAAGGACTAATGCTACAACCTATGGAATTATTATTCAAATTGAAGTTAATTTATCAAAAACTCGTGAAAACTATCTCCCCTAATGCAACTGTTTAAAAAAAATAAACCTTGAATAGTAAGAGTTGGGCGTGTTGGAGGGAGAGTGGGAAGAAGGCGGGGAGAGAGGGGCTTTGGATGGAGAGGGAGAGAGAAAAGGGGGGGAGAGAAAGAGGAAAATCATAGCAGGCTTAAGCTGTGTTTGAAAAAGCAACTTAAATGGGCTAAAACTTCAACATTTGGGACTGAAGGCTGGAGCATGTAAAACGCTTACTTAGATGATATGAATAGGACACTGGCAAACAAAAGCAGCAGTGTGCTCCTAGAAAACTGTGCTTAAAGGAGTTTCCTTGGCAACAGAAATGCAGTTCCAAAAGTAGACAGAACTTTCCTCAGAAAACATACTATTAATAACAACCTTCCGGAACAACTTGGAACAATTTGACGACTTGGCAATAATGATGCCAAGTGTTCTGCAAATTAATCTAACACATAACAGTTATGTTTCCCTTGCCCGTAATTCTGCTGGACCCCACCAAGAACTCCTTGCTTTTCAGTGGCACAAATGTGAAAAATATTTCTAAATGTTGTCATGGAAAAAGAAAACCCAAAGAAATGCTAGTGGCCAGCAGTGGCCAGGGATTGTGTTCAGCCTTTTGGAACCCACAAGAGAATTTAATGAGATGAGTTTATTCCAATTAAAGCCACTGCATTTAGTATCTCATCCCAGCAAAGATGTTTCCATGAACAAAACTTGTTCAAGGGTTAACAGCCTGAGAGTTGCTGCGACGTGAAGCACATCTTGAGGCCACTGGTTATATAAATGTAACACTTCACTAAATACGTGCTGGGTGTTATTTTTAAAAGCATCATCATTTCTTGTCAGCCCAGCGAATAAACTAATCTTGGATCTACTTGGCCAATGGGAATCATTTGAATTCTCCCGAAGGCAATACGTTTGCCAGCCAAGAAAGGTATAGTGTTCCCCTCCTCTGACCTTTCTTGAATCCTTGGATCTAAAGGTTAAAAGTAATCAATATCTCATTGCACGGCTTGGTTTCAGGGTAACAAGTAATAACCATCATGTTAAAATCCAAATGATTACAGATAGCACTTAAACGAGTTGACCTGTTTGGGAGCTTATATTAATTGCAATCAGGATAATCATTTGAGTTTGCTAATAAAATTTCGGATTAAATTGCAAAAACTTCAGCCTTTAACTTTTGAAAAACGACTTTTAGTTAATTAGATGTGAATGTGCAGTGTTTCCCTCCTGTGGTAAGCTGAGAGATTTGGCTTTCACCCCACATATTTAGAGATTTCTTTCTGGTTTTTATAACATACATTGGAGGAACACTTAAACGACTTATAAGAAAGGGTGTTTGTTAGGTTCACTACCACCTTTGGCTCCAGATCTGCTCCATACTATGTGGTATGTTTCAGGTCAGTGAGTCCGTGGAAATGTCCCTCACCTACTTTTTAGCATTGCCTATTTTTAAATTACTTATCTTTAGTGGTTATATTCATATTTGGGCTAATGTGCTTTGTAGCTAGAAAAAAAAAAACATAGGATGTGTGATTACACTTTGCATGGTATGAACTAGGAGTTATTTTGTTGGAAAAAAAAGGACTACCAAAGTTTAAAGATGAAAACCAAGTATTATCATTGACAAAAGGGTCTTGATATAAAAGGGATAAATGTTAGGTTTAATGTTCCATGTAATTACATCAGGAGGGTACTGGTGGTCATAACTATAACTGCCTGTATCGGGAAGGCATTGATTATCCTAACTACATCATAATTATGACACTAAATCACATGACTTACAGCATAAGTTATATCATAACATAACCAAGTGTGTAAGATATACTATTGAATCCATATATTTTGTCCTTATGATTATTCTAGTTTTTACAATTTATTCCTAAAACAGGAAGGTGGGGCTAGAAGAGTACCTAGATAGTATTTTGTTTATTTCCAAAAAATCCCTGGTGCTCTTGTTGGCAGCACATATACTAAAATTGGAATGACAGAGAGAAAATTAGCATGGCCCCTGCACAAGGATGACATGCAAATTCATGAAGCGTTCCATATTTTAAAAAAAAAGAAGCCCTGGTACCTGTTCAGAATAGTCCGGAAAACCCTGGGTGGGAAAAGCTTAACCATAGTACTTTCTCAGATAAACCCATTAACCTCCTTTTTTCTTGTCCTTGTCTCACTACCATGTCTAACTTTAGAAAGAGGTAGATTTGTGGTTGTCCAAGGGACATCATTTTTGGAGTATTAGGAATTCCCCAGCCCAACTGTTTCCATCACTAAATGTCCATACTGCCTTAAATCCCATCCTTAAGATTCATTTCGTTGAGATAAAAAGAATGCACTCTACTGGATGCAGATATTCTCAGGGGGTAGGAGAATAATACTGAATTAAATGCCAATTTTAACATTTCGTTTAAATGGAAGGGCACTAGGAAGGGAAGATGGAATTGGTAGAGAGAAGAAATCTAGAAAAGGGAAGTGTGTGTGGGGGGGTGGTATGAGATAGGAGTAGGATGGAGGGGGAAAAAACTAAATTGTTCAAATCTTACTCTTTGACTGTGTTAGTGCCCTATACACATGATCTTATTTAATGCTCTCACAATGATCCTGGATTATTTTCCCCATTTCATTGATACGAGCCTGAAACACAGAGAGGTTAAGTGACTAGCCTCAAAGATCCAGTTTCTCAGGTTAGGCTAGGGGTTGCTGAGATTCCAAACATCCCCCAAATCTCCAAGGTTTAAAGTTACAAAGATTTATTGCTCACACATACTACACATCCATCACAGGTTGGCTATGGGCTCTGCTTGGTATTGTTCTTACTCCAGGACTCAGACTAATGAGCCAGCCACCCTCTTAAATATTCCCTCAATGTGGCAAAGGGAAAAGAGAGTTCTGGAGGGTCGCCCTCTTGACATTAAACCTTCTACCTGGAAGGGAAACACATAACTTCCTCTCCAAATCATTGACCAGAACTAATCACATGGCTCCACCTAACTCCAAAGCTGATGGGGAAATGCATCCTTACTATATGCCTGAAAGGCAGAAAGCTAGAAAGAGTTGTTGCTATTATCAGTAGCTACCACAAGAAATAAGTAAATAAATCAGAGTTTGAACCCAATCTGGTTGGCTTTAATGCCCACAATCTTTCACATGCTACTTGCCTGCTCACTATTGCCCCATATCTTCTTCTCTACAAGAGGCACAATTCTTGCAAGTGCATTTTCCTCCCTCTGCATGAGCTTCTTGTGCCAGAGAGAAAGAAGTTCCTATATATTAAATGGAACATCAGCAGAGAAAACATGATGGACTTGGGTTTACTCTTTAGCCAATCATCAGGCTGTTCTGTGAAAACCCTCAAACTTTCTTAAGCACCTCAGCACCCTAGGAGAGTGTTGCCATGTGGAGCCTCACAGGAATCTCCTGTATTTTGTCAGATTCAAGAACGCTAAGGCTGAAAATATTTATGTTTTTTTTGGGCGGTGGGGGGGAGATGCACTAAAGACAGCATTGCCCTAGGAAGATTCAACCTCATGGATCCTGTTATTGCCAAAGGGAGTTACTGAAGAAGGGTCCCCATGGAGAGATACTCTAGGGGAATATCATTTGCAGAAAAACCATTTTCCAGTCCTGTCAAGGAGGCAATTTCAGTTCTCAGAAACAAGGGCGTTCCCAAGCATATTTTTAATAATGTTGGCATTTGCGAAGCTCATACATTCTTAAACTAGGCACTTCTGCGACACTCTGTACCTAATGAGGCACACTGGGGTAAGCTAAGAGGGAAGCAGTGGTCTTCCTGCCGAACCTTCGTTCATTTACATAAGACACAAAACATAAACATACACACACACACACATGCGCATGCACACACACACATACATACACTCACCCACATACGCATTTTCTTTTACTGAAGCCAGAAAAGAGTCAAGCTGGCTAATGCTTCTGGGGTTGAGTCTAATTTTTCTTCTAAACTTTTTTAGACCACAGTGCCTTTCTCCAGAAGGACATCTGTATGCCCCTGTAACTCCTCTGAACTTACTATTTCAGCCGCTTTCCTAAGTAATTGATTCTACATGCTCATTGACATTGGCTTAAAGAAAATTTGTGATTCATGATATTTCCCTTGTCATCTCATTTTATCCATTGAGAACTAGGAAGTTTGTGGAAGGGGTACATGTACACACGTGATTATGCACACACATTTATGTGTGTCAACACATGTATACACATATACAAAGTATTAACTCATTTAGTTAAAAAAATCTTTCATAAGGATTGAATTTGGATGAAACCAGATTCCTTGGACCAAATATGCTGGTAGTCCCAAGACATGTAAATCATGCATATGTAAATAACTATACAAACTTCCTTCATATATGCCAAGTTTCAGTTTGGAGCTCATTTCTATGTTATAAGTCTTGGCATATTCAATCTTGCTACCTTCATTATAATAGTTTTACTCCATCAGTATTCATAGGTGCCTCCCTAAGAAAGCCCTCCTTGAGGATAATTTAGCCATGAGTACTTCGTTATAATTAAATGCATACTTTTTGATAGTGATGGTAGGTTTGGACTTTGTGGACCAAATGTGAGAATGAGTGATTATAATTTTTGTTAGACTCCACACTCCAGGAGGGCAAGGTTCGTGTCTGTGTTGTTTATTGCCATATCTCCACCGCCCAGTGCCGTACCTGGCACATAATAGAAACCCAATAAATACATATTGAGAAACACTTTTCAAATAGATTTATTTAATAAGCTATTAATTAAATCCTACTGATCAGACCTATGCTATCAGTTCATTACTTTTGCAAGAAAACAACCCTATTTTCATGCCGTGGTCATTCAGTCTGAAACTTCATGGCCTTCTCTTATATTGGATATAAAAACAAAACCAACAATCTCTCTCCTTTAAAAACCGAAGTGTGTTAAGTGCAGTTCTTAATATTCAGGGTACTCAGACTTGGCCAGGTTGGTGTCAGGGAGAAAGAGAGGAAAAGAAAGAGGGAGGGAGGAAGGGAAGGATCATGATGCCCATGTCTGAGACAAATGGTACAAAAATGTTTAACTAATCACCATAATTCTGTGGCTAATCTGCAAAACTGTACTATTTGTTGGTGCATTCTTGATTATGTAGACAGTATAATTACACATATAACTAATAACATGTACCATGCAAATGTAAAACTTAAAAATAGAACAATACATGCAGGTGAACATGGACAGTCTTTAGACATGGTAGGACTATCAGCACATTTTTTTTCTTGTACCATAGTGAATGTGAGAGTTTATTGACATCTTTGTTGTAGAAAATTAGGTTTGACCTCAGAGGAGTATGTATGTCTAAAAAGGTAGTCATGAGAGAGGTGAGAAAAACAATAAGAAGTAATCCAAATCCATCGTGATGAGGGTGGATGGATGGTGTATAAAAGACTGACTCCTCTTTCCAAAGCTAGAGCTAGCTAATTCAGAATATGCAACTTAAAAAATTAAGGCTGACCGCTGTAAGGTCAGGAGAAAGCTAAAATGTAATTTTGAAACTTTCTCCCACTCTTTCATTTAAAAAAAAAAAGTGACCCTGTTCATAGTTTTTAAAAATAATCCTCATATATGGTCATTTATATTTTTAACTTAGCCATTAATTGTGAGCTTCAATGATTTTATGCAATTAAGAAAAAGCTAAAAGATGTATCATTTAAAATTAGAATTTGATAAAGATTTGTGATGAATTCACCTCTTGCCCCTATTTAGGTCCTTGACATCCATTTGGGTTCACTGTCTTCCCATTGAACTTTGTCCTTCCTCCTCAGCTTTCCTTGGCTGGGACATGTTGAGATTTGAAAATATGTGTGAAGAACGTTCTTCTCTGTGTGCTTTTTCTCTCTTCTTCCTCAGTCTCTTCTGCCTGCTGATGCTAAAGATCCACTCTGTGAGTCACTGGATTTCATACAAGCCATTAACAAAAATCCTCGTGTTCATTAAAACTTAAGTATAAATGCATCTCTAGAGTTGAGCTAATTGAATTCTTTTTCTGCAGCATGGGAATATAGCAAAATAACTCAAAGTTGGCTAGCATTTTATAATCCATGTTTTGATGATAGTTTAAGAGGCTCCGTCCGTCCAAGTTTGGGTTAGAAAAAGAGATGAAGTATGGAAACACTGTCAGAAGCCTTTTCTGTTTACAAAAAGATCCAGGGATACCATGAGTAATGCCAGAAATCTCATGTGACAGCCAGCTCTTATGGGATTTTTTGAGCTCACCAAGTTCAGGAAATAGACAGTTCCAGAAAGCTGATTGGAGTTCAAAGATTTTTTTTTTTAAATTAACTGAAGTGAATAATCGTGTTCTCTGTCCATTGTCCAACACTGCTGCTCAGACCTGTGCTCTGCTGCGGGCGTACATCTCCCCGGGGCTAGGTAATATCGGGCACTCGATAAATACTTTCTGATTTAAATTGCCTGCTTAATGAGTGTTTTCTCCTGAATCTTCCAGAGTGAATCTCTTAGAGGTTTTATACAGTTATTTATTTCCATGGGAAGTGAGAATTTTACCTAGAGTTTCAGGACTGCAAGTGACCTCATAAGGACCTTCATTTCATTTCCTCTCTTTCAAGGATTGTTTTTATCCATTCCAGATAGGAGAGAATTTGTCCTCCATTAAAGATCTTTCCAGGGGGAATTCCACAGCCTCCCATTAAACTGTTTAACAACTCTCCCTTTCCTGAAAGTCTTCCTGTATCTAGTGTAAATCCCTTCTGTTGTTAGGTGTAATTGTCAAATCGGCCAGAATCCATGCTCGGTAATTAAACCTCTTCTTTCTGTTTTCTATATAGTCACATTTCTCAGGCTTTTGCAGGTTTCTTTTCAAGTTAAAAATTTTTTTAAAAGTCCTTTATATCAGTTTTGTCTATACTCTCACTGAAACCACTTCTATCCTCTGTTGTAGGAGAAAATATGCTAATACTGAGATAGCGCTGGTAAATCCATATATTTGAGGGGCTTTACCAAGCTCCATGGATTTCTCCATCAGGTTTTTCAACTCTCTCTTATTAACAGTTGATAAAATAGTTCATGGATGGTTTGGAAGAGGAATATGGCCTGTCTGAGATAGTATGACTTACATCATATACCTAAAAAAAAAAAAAGTTTGAAAAGGAAGAGAAAATGATATAAAATGGGCTAAAAAATCTTCCTCCCATTTAGGGACAGGGCTGCTTCTCCCAGTGGATGCGTAATATATTATTTATGTAAGAGTGAGCTTCATGTTTTTGGCTCATATTCCATTTGGAGCATATACAGTATGACAGTTTCCTTGGCTTATTGTTGTATATATGGCTATCTATTTTTAATACATTGCTTTTGTCTTTTTTCATGCTTGCTTACATCTGTTGTTATGAAAACTGACATAAAGTTTTTAAACATAAAAGAAGTGATGGAGAAAGAGATGGTAAGAGACAAACAACATTTCAAAGGAACGCAAGATGGAGAAACAGGAGCAAAGTCTCCATGGAGAGAACCAAAAGCAGCCTCTGCAGGATAAATGGGAGGGAGAGTCAGAACAGAATTCTGTAGTCACAGAGGGAAAAATGGTCATGAGGCTACATAAAGCATTTCTATGTTAGAAGGAACATAATACATTTTCCACCAAATTGTTTAAACTTTTTAAGCTGTAGTTTTCAAACCTGTGAAATGGGGATAACGCCCACTTTGAAAGGTTGTCAGGATTCCATGAGTAATGTATATAAGGGGTTCAGCCTTGTGCTTGGTAAATAGCTCCAGACATAATACAGACTCAGGGGTTAACAAACTATAGCCTGAAGGTCGAATCCAGCCCATGGCCCGTTCATTTTTTTTTAATAAAGTTTTATTGGAACATAGCCAAGCACATTCATTTATGTATTGTTTGTGGCTGTTTTTATACTTCAATAACAGAATTGAGTAGTTTCAACAGTTACCATATGGCCAGCATGCCTAAATTATCTGACTCTGCAGAAAAAGTTCACCAGTCCCTTGTATAAATAACTATTATGACAACTCTTCAGTAATATACATTATTCTACAGACTTGAATGATTTTCCAATTCAATTTTCTGGCTGTTGTATCACAATAATACCTGATGACTATTATTCTTTTGCCCAAGGTTCTAGTTTTCCTCTTGTAACAACCCAAAGTCTGCCCAGTTTCCTTGCTCTTCAATATAGCCTTAAATGGTTAATTGGTTCATTTCACCACCAGGTGGCCTCCTATACTCTATTGTGCTTGTGGGACCCAAAGGAAAGCAGGAAATGGATCTAATGCACTTCTTTCAACTTTGGCTGTGATTCTGCTCTTATTAGCACTTCTCCAGTGGCTCTGCTGCTCTGAAATCACTCTCTATTTTATGTTTGGTCCTGAAACATAAATTCACACTGACCTTTTTAGAAAATGAATTCTAAATCAGGGTTAGAAACAGTTAAAACAGTAAAAACAAAATAAAAATATTTAAATGCGTACTCACACCTACATCAAAGTAGTTTTTTTAAAAAAGAAGTTTGGCTATCACGTAAGAGGATTACCATGACTCAGTATTATTCTCAGCTGTGTCCTAGCAGGATTAATTAATCTTGAAGCTTCCACAGGAAAGACAAAGGCCACTGCCCCTCAGATCTCCATATGTTAATTTCTTGAAGAGCATAGGTGGACTTCAGATCAGTACCCCAGTTTCTTTATGTTTTTTAATTCTCTAAATTTTCTTTTTGAATTTTCATTTATCTTATTTTTGAGCTTTGCTAAAGACCAGTGCCATGCAAGGAAGATTAGAAAGCTGTGTGATAAAGTGCTGGAGAAGGAGGCTGGATTCTCCTTGGGCAATGACTCTTATCCTCTCAGATTTCATCTTCTTCATCTATAAAGCCAAGGGGATGGACTGGGTGGCTTAAAGGTCCATTCCAACTTCAAGATTCTCTCACTGGTGAAAAATCAAAGGTTATTCCAATTAGTAATTGGTTTGGCTAGGAACCATCTGGCAAAAACCGGAATTTTAGGGACTCGATTTCAAAGGCTATGGAAACAAACGCATGGGTAAATATAATTTTGTGGCAAGCTACCGTAAAAAAGCGTATAGTTTCTAAATGCCACATTATTTTTAGTTCATTTCAGGTGGTAGTTGTAAATGCAAATTTTATGAGCCTTCTTAGACCCTTTCCTTTACATTTTACTTTTATTCAGTAGTAGATAACTATTCAGTTGGATTCTGAACACTGTCTTGCTAAGTCTGTCATGGAAGTTTAGCTTTCTCTTTGACGTCTTATTTTCTACACATTTTAATTTTCCTACCTTTTTCTTTGGGCAGAATGATCAAATCCTCTTCAAATTTCTTTGCAGCATAGGACAGATATATTCACTTATATTTCCATTGAAAACGGGTCATTTTATATGGTACAAACAACCTGTTCTTACCTTCTGCTTGAGTTGCGATATGCACATCACTGGTTTGTATTTGAAATGTCACATTGGATGTCATGGCAAATACTGCTAAAGGCATTTAGCTGTCTATGAGGAAAGGACCAGAATTGTCCCTAGGGCATTTTGGTAAAGAACAGGCTCACGTTTGAATTCAGAGTTACCCTGGGAGACCCAGTGACAGGCAATCTCTCTAATTCCAAATTCCCTACTGGGGCTACTTCTCTGGAGAGCTATCTGGTTAAAGGCAGATTCATACTTGCTTGGGGAAAAATTGATTACAAGTTTTTTCCCACTTTGTAAACTGCACTAATTAGTATCAAGCTCAACTAATAATTTATTAAATTTGCATTGCTTTCTGTTTGCCTAAGCACAAACATTTCCTACCATATATATTTTTCAATATATGTTCACATGTCTCATGTTCATGTCTAATACATATTAGGAATTAACAGTCTAATAATCTTACCTTTAAAAGTCAGGGAAAGTGAGAAGAAATGATGCTGTCTGTTATTAGCGACCGTAAAGATGTGGCAATAAGCATCTGTTAGGGATTACTGTATGCTCTGAAAAGCAAAACAAAAGGAAGATTATCCTTTTCCTTCAGTAATTTATAACCCATTTGGAAAAGCAAAACCAAAAAACATGAAATAATAGCAAAGATAGCAAATATGTATGGTACCAAAAAAAAAAAATAAGTGCTGGTCTTCTTAGAATGTCTTCATAAGAAGAAATGATATTTGAACTGGACATCGCTGCATAGAATTTAAATAAGTGGAATGAAGATACAGAGGTAGATACACTGCAGAAGAATACAACATTGTGTGTGGGGGGGATGCCCTCAGATCTAGGAGTTAGTTTGACCCATGACTAGGACTTTATCCAAATCAGGAAGATACATTGGGGAAGAGGAGCAAATCAGCAGCACCTTCTAATGGCTTTCATCCATGTGTTCAGTGAAAGTCAACAAAAGGCAAGATTGTTGTCCATTGAACATTGAATTCTCGATTCAGTGTTTCATGTAGTAAGGGAAATTATATACATAAATATGCAAACTAATGGCATAAAAGAGATGAGAAAAGTTATGCCAAAGGTCATATTTTCTTAGCAGGCAACATTTGGATCAAGTTTGAACAAACACTTGTATCTAGTGCTTATTATGTAACAGGAGTTGTTCTAGGATCTTTGCATATATTAGCGCATCCAATCCTCACAGCAACCTCGTGAAAGAAGTATTCGTATTATCGCCAGATGAGCAACTAAGGCACAGGGACGTGCACAGCTAGTAAGCAATGCAAGCAAAGTTTAACAATGGGCAATCTGATTCCAGGCATATATTTTATTTTCATTTATTTATTTATTTTTGCCAAACTCCTTGAATCTCATTGACTCACAAATTAAAATGCTTGGCATGGGTCCTTCTGTCACCATGTTTATAGAACCCAGTGATCAAATGGTTATGTGTGTGTAGGTTTTGAGAAGTAGTATTACTAGGTAATACCAGCATGTTCCCTCCTCCCTTTATTAAGGGGAGAGAAAAATAGTAACACTTTGTTGATATATTTTCTAAAAGATGAAGACTATATATACATAGTTAATATGTATGTATTATATATAAATATGTATATGTGATATGTGTTATATATAAATATTGTTTACCTTTTCAATGACTGCTCCCCATTGTGACCTATTTTATTCTCTAATGTGGACAGTAGTTCCAATACATTATTTCTAAGACAGATAATAAAAAGGAATGGGAAATACAAGGTCTTAACTTGCAAATGGGCCACAGACCACATTATCTTATTACAAGTCATATGTATTAAAATCGAAGACTTTGTTTTAAAATGGCACATTTTACGTAGAGATCTGAAATTTCACACAAACAAGATCTGTTTATTTCTTAAAACTTCTGTGGTGGGTAAGTGGTGAGGATATCATTGTCCCTGTTTTACAGATGGGATGACCACGAAAATATGAAATAACTTCCCTCAATAGAGCAAGCCACCAATAGAGCAAAGGCAGAAGGAACAGCCACAGAGAAAGTGGTGCCCAGTGAAGGGGCTCCCTATTGATGTGCTTAGAGAAAATCCTCAAAATCACAGGTTTTGCACCTATTTCTTCTTGAGCAATTATCTGTTGTTATGGCTATAAGCTGCACTAAATGGCCACATCCTGGTACTTCTGGGCTTTTTTGTTTCAATCTCCACTTACTGAATTTTTGCGCCCTTATGCTAATTTTTAGGTCATCGGTATCATATTCCTTCATCCAATTATTTCAGGGGAACCAGTCACTGAAAACCTTCTCTCTAGCTGTGATTTCCTTCCTCTTCTGCAGTATTCTCTAGTTTTATGTAGTTTTTAGATTTATTCTCTGTGGACTACTTATTGTTGCCCCTATCTGGTGAAACTTTTGTAACTTCCCCTATTTTCTTATTACTTTCTCTCCCTCCATCTGTGTATTTCCTTCATTTTGTTCTCTAAATCTTTCCTCCTTCCTCTTTCTGACTTTTATCACTCTTGTGATTGGACAAACACACACACACACACACACACACACACTGTGTTTCTCTTTGATGGAGCTATTCTAATAAACGTCCTTGAATGTTTATGGCAGACTCCCTTACATAGCTGGAAAAATGCTCAAAAGCACTTATCATAACCAGCATTTGCTCTTTATAGTCTTAGTTTATGCTAATAAATTTTCATCTGTATCCTAGAGCTTCTTTAAACTGTGAGCCATCATTCTTCTGAACAACAGGTATGACTGTCAGTGAGAGCCTGTCTGCCCTTTTAGCCTCAACTTCAAGCTACTAAAAAAATTTGTGGAGGTTTGGAGGATGAACTTAACACCAAAATGAATCTGGCCATAGATGCTCCAAGGATGGGGTTCTCAAGTGTGTTTTGACCACTCCAAAGTCAGTTTGAATGATATTCTTGACTTTATTTATTTACATTATACTCCCGGGGCCTACCAGTTTTCTCAGAATTCTGGACTGATATCTAAAGATGCATTTTCAAAAATGACAGCATGACCTAGCAAACTAAACTGAAATCCCTCCTGAAAGTTCTCTTTCTGGGTTTTAGTGATATCTTACTGACCTTGGGCAAGTCACTTAGCTTCTATGTATCAATTTCCAATCTGTAAGACAGAAGTGATATTACTAACTTTCCCCATGGGCTTGCCATAGGAGAACAAAAAAGAAAACAATCCGTTGAAATGACAGTCAAACTTTCTGATGCTGGAGCAACAGAGCTTAAAGCCTGAAATCTCTAAAATTTATTTTCTTAAGATCTCTTTCTAGTAAATATGGACATGTATCCCCAAAGAAACCAAAGAAAAAGAGGCTAGAACAGAAAGGTTTTTAAATCTATAGCAGATTGGTGTTGGAACTGGAAATTAGACCCACCTCTTGCATCCTGGTCAATATCATTGCTCCGAGAAAACCCTGAATTCCTAAAAGGTGTCCTTAAATATTTAAAAGGTTTCTGTCTTCTTTTTCTTTGATACATTTTATAGAAGCTTTTCTTAGGTTAACCATTCCTGGCCATGGGAAACAATTAACTTTGTTCACAGTTTCTGTCTAAAAATTGAGAGTGATATTTTTGTGTTGGGGGTTCTGATCAAATAGTTTTTCACTGAGCGTGAAGTTCAAAGATAAATGGAGGCAATCACATGCCACTCATTTCTGTGTACTAATACTATACTGGACATATATTTCAACCGCTGATATAGGCTCACTTGGTCTTTTATCTGGGAGAAATTCAAATGAATAAGTATTTTCCAACTTCTTCATCTAACCCATAATGCTAAGAGTTAACTATGGATAAAGATTGAACAGCACATGATCCCTGACCATATACACTCCATGTAGGAACTTATAATCTAATTCTGAAACTACATTCATCCCTATCTGAACTGAAGGTACCAGAGTACTCTCAAAAAGTGGCCTAAGGCATCAAATATTTTACAATTCAGGGATTTGGGCATTCACCAAGAAAAACTCCATGGCATTTTGGCTCTATTAAGATTATAGATGTAAAAACCCTTTAAAAAGTCAAAAATACACTACAAAGGAAAAAAATCTTGATGTGAATATATAATGGTATGATGGCATTTCCATTGTGTTTTGGAGAACTCTGGAAATGCTTTGATTGGCTCTGTCTTAAAACCTAAAACATGGTGAGTTCTGGATAATCATGGTGAGTTTCTCAGTGCTGGTGTCCACAGTCCCTGAGGAATGCCCATGTGCACTAAACTTGAAAAGATAGCTTTTGATAATGACATTATGCGGGAGGGGGTTGTGCTCTCAGCCTTCATTTAGGCCACTGATTCTCATAGATTTCTGAAGTCACAGTGTGCTGCAGCAATATCTTTTTGATAAACTACAATGGCTACAGTGTTCTACCTCTCATTTTTTCTTGTCATCCTCAAAGAGAAAGCAAGATATTCTCTTTGAAGAAACATTATCAACAGCATTAACATGAGAAATATATCATCTCTTCCTTATGAAATTAATTTGGCATTATTTTTGAGGTGCGTAACATCTTGGCAACTGCTTTGGTTTAAAACTCTGTGATTTGGGAAAAGCACGTTTCAGAATGTTTAATTCAGCGATACAAAAGGCACTAATGAAATATGCATGTATGAATTTTATATCATATTAGTTCCCTCTTTCTTGAAATCTGAATAAAAGCCAAACATCTGGATTACGTTTGAAAAGCCTGAATTTCCAATTTTCAGAGAGATTCAATCTATTTTGACATTGCACACTTAGCCTTAACATTTACAGTGTGCTATTAACATTACTTGCAATTGTAAAAAAAAAAAAAAAAAGTCCAGATTTAAACAAACTTGGTGCCTCCTAATGCTAAAAATATATCTATATTTGAAATGGCTGTTGCTGCACAACTGTATACGTGCATGGTTTGGGCTTCATCAGCATTTCTATTATAAATACTTGCACTGAACAAGCCTATAATTCTGCTATAGAGATATGGGGTAAGCTTTGGTATATAAATTCTCCCATGGTTGTATATTAAAACAACAAACAGCAATTCATGTATCGCTTAGGCTTAGTTTGAAAAAGTATTCATTGATTCAGTGCTTACTGAAGACCTCAAATATTCAAGGTACTCCATGATTGGCCAAAAAAGGAATAGCCCTCATCCTTGGGTTTATTCTTCAAATATAAGATAGATAATAAGATTTCTGTTTTTATACATATTTGGGCATATTTTGGCAGCTAGGCTAAAGGCAAATGTATATTTTTGGTCATAATTTAGGGAAGTAAATATGGATATCATGCTTTGTCTCACTTCATGATCATAGTTTATTTAAGATATAGCTGGTCAAGTTTTAAGGGGTAAAATAAGAAGTTCTATGTCTACACAAGAGATCAAGGAAAATAGAAGAATGTGACACTGTGTTTGAAGTTTGCATAATAGTAAACCTTCAGTGGACTTTAATTAACTACACTCAAATTTTTACTGGATTTCTTGTAGTATATCGTAGGTAAATCTCATTCTTCTGTGACATGTGGAGAGCAGCTAAAGTCAGGAATTTCCTTTTTCTTGTCTTATTTTGCTTTATTTAAAAAAAAATCCATTAGATTATAAAGTAGTACCCAATGAAACAAAAATAGATGTGTTTCAAGGCATCTGTTTAGATCAGAGGATGGAAAGCAGAAGAAATAATACTTTTAAATTGGAAACTTTTTTAAAGGAGAAAACTGAGTTTCCATTACATTAATTGCTGCTCCTCGTGTCTTTTTTCCATCCTGCACTACGTACTCTAACAGATATTACATAATTGCATAACTATTCTTACTATGTGCTGACATGACATTACAACAGCCCTGATATGGTGCATCATAATGAAACCGTAATTAGAACAGTCATGATGTATTATGGCAACGATCCACATCGTCACTGATGTGCATTGGAATGCACAGAAAACCCACTGAGATGTGCAGCTTTTCAACATAATATAGCACAACCATGGAGTTTCATAACATGGAGGAGAAATTGCCATTATGCCCATACTGCTGGCAGCAAGGTTATAACACATTTCTTCAATCTGTTAGAGAAAGTTCTGTATTGATAGAAGAAATTTTTTGAGAGTGCCATTTGTGAAGTTTATGTCTATAAAACAAATCTGCCGGAAAGACCTTGTTGAAATATGGACTTAACTGCATAAATTCTATAGAGGTTTCCCATAAAATATTTACCAAAATAAAGGACCCAAAAGGTTTCATTTAATATCTCAAATTCAATGAAATACTTTCCTAAAGTAGTACAGATTGAAGATGATTTGAGGATTTTTATTTAATGTTGCCTTTTCTCATTTTCAGTGTCCTATCTTGAACTCTGATTGTATAGCTTACATTTTATGTGGTTGTATCTCTGCTCCCTTGTGGTTCTCCTAGGTTTCTCTACATGAGAATCTTCTGTGTGAGTCTTGTTCCAGTAAGTGGTGGCTTCTCCTTGACGTGGTGTGTTTTGGTCTTGGCATTCCTCCTATACACAGAATAATATGATTGTTATGGCTGATTTGGCGATGTGAGCCCAAAGAAGCTCAACTTTCTAAAACAGAGAGGAACTTTAAACTTTATTTTCTAGGCCAGTCCTCATTCAGGGCCTCATTATCTCATAAAACCTCCCAACCACGTACACTTCTGGTCTCTACCTGAATACCTGTGGTAAGTGGGAGCTCCCTGTCACCCAAGCTCCGCTCCTACTCGTTCTTCAGCCTTTGATCCCATTGCCTGACCTCTGAGACCAGATGAAAGAAATTAATATTTTCTATTGAAAGCCCTCCAATTTTCCAAGTCTGCTAACATGTCCTTCCCTCTCTTCTCTCATCTTCAACTCTTACTTACCCTTGGCTGAATATCTTCAGCTCCTTCAACAGCTTGCTCCTTGGGGAAGTGTTGAATATTCTGCCTTCCTTGAGTGCTTTCCTTTGGACATTTTAGACATTGTCGAAGCCCCACTTGGAAAATGGAACCCAACCAGAACCAGGACTGCAGGTTTGGGCTTAGTAAGTCACAATCAAACTGATCTGTTGCTTTTCTTATTTATAACCCTGTGTTTGTCTCAATCCAGCCCCAAATCGTATTTCGTTTTTTATATTTACCTTCCACTGTCTGTTGACTCATTGAACCTAAAGACAGTTGAAGCCTACTTACTTCTGTTGTTTATGCAGTTTTTGTATTTTTATTTTTTTAATTGGTGGGAAATTATTATCTCAGGCTTGACATATATCATATCTCCTATTTAGATTAATCTACTCTGCTAGCATGTTGTGTTCCCTTTGGAGAATAGTATCATCATAAATAGACATTGTGAAGCAGTTGCCTATGAATCAGATCCAACTCAGAGACATAGTTTGGCCTGTACAGTGTTAAAAAAAGTTTTAATTCAACATATAAAAATTAGGAGATTTCACCTGAAAATATGTATTTCTGGCTTCTCTTAAACATGTATCCCTGTTCATATAGAAGCTGTCTTGAAGCCATATTCTCAACATAGGAACAGTGGGCAGAGCTGAGTAGTGGTTGCCCCTTGTAGATGGAACTTGTGTTCTCCTACCCTCCACAATCCACACTACTTCTCCCTTTTCCCCCTTCGCTGGGATTGAATGTTAGTAATCCTCACATTTTTGCATTGTTTTTCTTTTAGTAGAGAAAACAGTTCTCTTTTTCCAAGACACTAGCAACAGTTAGAGTGAAAAAGGATGACTTACCTGTGCACGACTCATCTTCTTTCCATTAGCCGCCAGGCAGTAGGGTACTGGAGCTGGCTAGTCCTGGCTCAGAAGAACTGGTTATTCAGTACTCAGGAATTTTGCCAGCAGTAGCAACCTTTGGTAGTTTGGAATCTGCCATGGTTGGAGTATTTACACCAGGGAAATCGGCGAACACTATAAATCAGGGCTTTCTTTTTTTTCTTTTTCCCCCAGAGAGCCAGTTTGTGAGTATATGGCCACCTTCTATGTATTTGAATTCCTGATCTCTGAACTAAAATACTTATTATTCTTTATTGATCATTGAGATTAGTATAACCCGGCAATCCAATCAACATGCCATATACATATTTTATTTTTATGTATCATTAATAAAAATATCGAGTACAACTAGACCAAAAAAGAGCCTTGTGGTATAACATATCCATGAAACCGTGATCTTTACATATGTTGTTCAACAGGTTCTCAGGAAAACTCCTTGTACTTCTGTGCTTCTAAATGACTGCATCCTTCTGCTTACTTTATGCTTATGAAAATCTAATATACCTGATCTAGGAATTCACATCCTTGCTGTAGAGATTTAAGTCATTAGATTTTGTGTGTATGTTCTTAGCAATTTAATTATGTTTAAAATCTGGTTAATAGTGTAGTAAATAACTGGTATTGCTACAAAATTGCATTGAGAAGGTATTAGGATTGAATTTCTACACAAGTTGACAGTCAATTAAAATTTCCATATATCCAGTGAGTTAGCCAGTTCTTGGCCAGGGACCTAGAACAAATGCCTTCCTCCTAAGCCGATCACTTCAAAACAGGCAAAATTTATAATAAAGTCAAATCAAGACTCAGTGCATCAACTAAAATGTGAGCCTGGCTTATCAAATACAGATCAAAAGCAAGAGATAGACTAGAGAGCACCCACGAAATTTTTTCCTTAAATTCCTCTATTTTTTATTGTCACTGGAGGAAAAATAACACATTAAAACCTCCTTACTGAATTACTGTCCTAAACCAATAGATCCATGGGGCTTGTTCAGCTAAAAACCACAACAGACTTTGTAATGCAGTGATGTAATCTTGGCTTTGTGTCATTTATATTCAACCTAAAAAAAAAAAAAAACAATTTTCCTGAATAGACAGGCTGACAACAATATTGTTCGGTGTGGGTTTTTATTTGGATTCTTTCCAAATGGTTCACATGCCTTCACAGTAACACATCATGCTTGCTTACGTTTTTTGCCTGAATTCCAAAGTTTGCCCCTTTTACTAGCTTTCTATTTTTCTTTTAAGGTCTCAGTTATGTTTGTAAAACTAACCAGCTCCACCACAAAATTAGGATGTATCTTGCAGAGTGCATTCATTTTACTTTTTGCATATTTTTCCCGAGGTCATGTCAAGGTTAGTTTGAATTCCATCCTACATTAAGACTTCTTTCACAGCTATTTAGCTCGGCAGCCTACTCCCCGCTGGGGTCTGCCCCTTGGGCACGTCAAAGCTTCAGACCTGACAAATCACACACAGATGAAGCTGTACAGTTTTTTAAACAGTTTCATCAGTAACTTTTTTTTCTTTTTCACTATCCTCCTTCATATTGAGATTTTTTTTCCCTCTGAATTACCATTTAAGGAATTTTAAATTCTATTTGAAACACTTTGTTTTCCATCAGAATTGCAAACCAGCAATATCATTTATTTTCTAGTATATCATACTAATAGCCTCCTAGTCACCAAGACTACAGACTGAAAGACCCGCAGACTGTTCCTGATGAGTATAACTGTAATTCCATTGTTAAAATCTATTTGTAGCAGGAAGCTTAGTGTTAGAAAGGTGGCTACATCTACCGGAATCAGAAAAAAAAAAAAAAATGTCAACCATAAAAATGCATCGAGTTTATGACATATTATGGGTTGAGCCTGGAAATGTTTCTCAAATGGTTCGTAATATGCTCTTATCAGTATTTTAGCAAATTGTGAAACTAATGGTGCAACTCCATTTCCTGTTTAATTGATGAAGTTAAAATGCTTGGTTGCTAATGAGTGTATTAGCAAACAATGTCCCCTCGACAGGCTTAAGTAGATCAGGATTTTTTTAAAGCAGCTTACAGTCGTTATTTTTATATAACAGAAAAAATTGGCTGCCACAAAATTGCTAGATCAACTGAAGAAATGGTGTAATTATTACTGTATAGTCATTTTGGCAATGTCAAACGGCCAGATTATAGTTTTCTAGTTTCTCACACTAGAAAATAGTTATTTTCTTTTACAAACCATAGGCTTTTCATACATTCTCATTCAGGACAAACAATACCTGAAGATCTTAACTGCAGACTAAGCAGAAAACTTAGAAGTGAGAAGAAAAAATAATATTTGAATGATTCTCCTCTCCTCGGTCCTCTTTTAAGGTTAGCTCATATAAAAGTACCCAGCGAAGGGGTCCATAAAGGTTGCCTGGTTGAAACTAATTAAAGACAGGTCTAAATAGAAAAAGAAAAGAAAAGGGGATCAAAGGAATTACATTAGGTGTCAGGATGTTGTTTGGGGACATTTTATTTAGGTTTTTGTAATTCTGTTCCAGGAAAAAGCTAAATTCTAAAAATGTCCATTTTTTGCCATAATTCCACATTTGCGTTATTTTTGCAATAAGATACGTGTCAACAGGCAAACATCTTGAAGAAATCATTTCGGCATTGGCGCATTAACACATTATGGTGAAAAGAGAGGCTTGTGCTTTTCACGCAGTGCATTTCAGTCTTCAATTAATGTGAAAGCACTACAATGCCCATGCAACTTCTCTTGCCTAGTGGTGCACCATTTATCATTGCAGTTTTACATTGACCTTGACACCCACTTCATTAGAATAAAGATTGTCTACCATTTAGGTTACATTGTTCCTCTGCACAGAGACCCCATGCAAATTTCTGTTCAGATAGAAGAGCTGCGAGGCTGTCAGAGGTCATCTGCATTAAATGATTGCTGCTATTTTCCAACTGCTTCTTTTCATTCTACTCAATTCGGGCTAGGAGGATCAATCAAGTCCTCTGCCTGAAACAGTGGGACTGCTGGGAATATAACTGTTTTGGGTAGTGGTGGATATGCCCTAAACAGTATTAAATATTTAATATAAACTCATTAAAGGCCATGCAAAGGCTTCAGAAAGATAGCAGATTTATAGGGAAATCTAAGGGGCTAGAGAACCTTTTGAAAAATAAATAGAAGCATAATAATCAATTTTATAATTTTAGAGAGTAAGATTACAATAGTTCTGGAGCTCAGTTAAACCTCCCTTGACGTGGGTAGGGAAGGGATGAGACAGGCAGGCTTGGTATTCCCATGCAGTATTTTACATGAAATCAGAATGAAAAGTTTTCAGTTCTTGGTGTTTTTATTTTTCTTCTATAACAGTGAATTCTGCCCTGGGTATTTATTTTCAAAGGCTTAGGTACTTGTTATGTAAAAGAAATGATTGGAGAAATAAGTTGCCAGGTTTCCTACTTAGGTTTTCTGAGTGATATAATTGGAATTAAATTATTAATGGGAGATACTTTAAAAAAGATTGTTTTATGATCTTCTATTAGGGAATTTGCAATTCATTTTAATATTTGTAGTTTGATTTATATTAAAGATAATGCAATCTATGTCCAATTAACAATACATGGCCAATGTAATGTGATTTCCAGATCATGCAAATGGAATAAGCTAGAAGAGGGGGTAAAACTCAATTCTTAACCTCAGATGTAATTTGCTGTGCGAGTTCTGGCAATTTTAAATGACATTGCACTTTTTAATTTTTCCAAAGGCTCAGCAGCAAATTTATCCCAATCAAGAAAGCCTATTATTAATTTACAAGGACAATTGTAGGAGTCTTTATAATTTCTCTGTGCAATTATTCGCCATAAATTGCTAATGGCAAAATACAAAGAGTTTGTAAGAAATAACGACTATTATTTGTCTTGGGCGTGAGCCTTCTTCCATCTTGCGCATCTTCCTGAAGTGTTGGTGATATTGGCTCCATGTGAAGCATCCGCATGTTGTGAGAGGCTAGACACTGGTGTCCTGGAACGGGGGGCGGCGTAAGAGCTTCTGTAGAGATGGCGCTGGCCTCTAGCAGATTCCTGCACTCGGGGGCATGTACAGCTGAGCCGTGGACCCTGGACTTTCATATAAAAAGACTCTTTGTTCACCACTGAATGGCATTAGGCATGGACTTGCTGAGGGGCCACCATGAAGCCTCGCCCGAGGAGGGCAAACACTAGCCAGGGAGCACAATACGGGAGTCACAGACAGACACATCTCTGCAGTTTTGTGCAAAAATGTGTATTTTCACGTATAGTTTTCCAGTAGTTTGGTGTTTGGGTGTATTCCTAGCATAATGCTTTCTTGTAAATAGGTTAAAATACATTTTTTTTCCCTCGCCGTATTTTCTCTTTCTGTTGTGAGTTTTCGAGAAAGGGGGATTATGCCGGCTAGCCAGGTGTTTGCGGTATTACTTTGCACTAGGAGAGATACTCACACTTGTTATTCTAATAACTAGATCTTTTCCTTGCTTTAACTCTTCCTAATAGAAAGTCACGTAAAGCCCAGTTAAAATATGGCATAAGATGTAAATACTCCAACCCTGAAGATGCAGAATTGGACAGCCCTATTCTAATAATAAAGAAAATTGTTTGGTTTAAATCTTGTGTTTCTCGTAGCCCAAACTTAACTCTCTGCTCAGCAATGTCTGGTCTCTTTTCAGCATAACCAACAGAAGCACCATACAAAAGTCTTACAATGGATGTCTTAATCTCTCTGTGTGCTTTTAGAGCATTATTTTGAATTCCATCATGCTGCCTTTTTTCTTTCCTCTTCTGAAGTTTTATTACAACAGCAGAATTCCCAGGGAGCTTTGGGGGCAAGGTTCACATAATATAGCCCTGAAGTTTTGCTTAGGTGGAATCCATCCCCCCATCCTGGTCATCTTTTGATGATCTTTCTATTTCAAAAAGATTCACTGGGTAGAGTCTTATAGCATTAGCTGTATGTAGTTTATTTTCTATTTTTTTTATTTACTAGACAGTGAGCATCTACAACCCTTTCATGATGCTTTCTTTCTCTGACCTCACAGTGACAAGGCATCTTGTTCTTTAACATTGAGGGAGGCAGAAAAATGCTTGAGTTGCTCAATGTGTGCCTTCTATACCAGTTTCAAAATGGCTTATTCTTCTGGTTTCCATGGTGACAATTAACACTGTTTCAAGGCATTGTTCCAGTCTCCATTTGGGCAGAATTTTTGGTGTGATTTTTAACAAAAAAAAAAAAAAAAAAAGATTTTAGGAGGGAAAAGAGCCTTTAGCATAACTGTCAAAAAAGTTATCTCAATCAAGTCTTTATACATTTCTAGTTATATTTACTTCAGAAATCCCTGTTTTTACTGGCTTTGTTTTATAATTCAATTTCAGCACTTGTGTTTTTAAAAAGTAAGCACTGAATAAGAATTTCTAAAAACTTCTTTAATTTTTGGTTAAAATAGCAAGCTAGTGTTTGTGGTTATTTTTAACTCTGTTTTTAAAGTGTTCTTACATACCTTCTGTACACACAGGAGTGGCATTTAGGATAGGAGTGGCCTGTGCCTTTAATTTAGATCATTCACGTATCTATTAGGAGGCTTCATTAGTCAAAATTGAATTGGCCAAGCAAATACACTTAATAATGTAAATATGCCCTTTCAATAGAGTATATTTTATTTTTGACTAGACAGAGAGGCCCACAGCAGGTGCTGTGGGGAAATTAAATACTGGATGCTTATTTACCTTAGCACTCAAGAAAAGCCATCTGACTTTAACTTTGTTAATCTCATTTTGGGCTATTGAAGAGTAGTCTCTATCATAATATCCCCAGACTATAGGACACAATGGGGCAGCCTCTGCTCACTTACTGCTGTGGGTGAAATGAATATGAAGATTAAATTATCTTCTCACCACAGGACAAAGTAGCCCTACTTGATAGGATGACTGAGAACTGATAGAGCTGGTGGTTGATTCTCCCCATCTAAGGCTTCTGGAAAGATGTTGAAGAGAGAAGAGCAAAACACCTTGAGCCTCAACATAAACAACCCTCTGGCATCGCTACATACATATACAACTTGAGGTCCTAATCGCATCAGATTCAACCTTCAGAGTGCCTCAAAAATTAAAATAAATATTTTTGCCTTAAATTACATGACATTCAAGTACCTCTTGTGCACATACCAACACACCTAACAATTAGCTGGATTCTCTTAGCTTTTATAGTTTGAAGGCACTGTCCATCAATCACATCTTTAATCAAGCTATTTATACAGTAGGTTACCCGGTGACATGACAGGGAGCATACCTAAAGACAAGGTTTTTTTAGCGTAATAACCTTTTATAATAGCCGTTGCAGTGACTACTTGTGCCACATTTCATAGGGAAAATTATTTTATTATGTCTAAAATTAAATTAATTGCTTTTTATATTTTTTTATTATTACAAGATTATCATTTTTATGGGACAAATCTAAACTGTTCTCTGTCTTGACTGATCTGCTGTGTGGGAGCCATTAAAAGTTGGGGTAAAGAGAGGGGATGAGCTTGTCATAAGTGACAGTGATAACTGGTGGAGGCTGCTCCCAGGTGGCACAGCCGGAGGACTCCTTCTGTCAGTGCACGTGGCATGAGCAAAAGATTTGAATAAGATTCTTCTGCCTGCCTGAAATTCTGGTTTCCCCAATATTATGTCAAAGAAGTCTTACCAAATTAATTATGTAAATCTTTGTCAGCAGCATCATCTTTAGATGGGAATCTGATTACATAAAGCAGATTGGCCTCTCCTCAATCATCACTCTGATAAATAAAACACTATCGAGGTTTCTAGAATACTTGTTGAGTGTTTTGTCCAGAAAACTCGAGTGGCCAGTGTTTTTTTTTTTAAGTATTGGAGTGACAGGGTCCTGGTAATTGCCTGGCGTTGGAAAATGCAATCAGAATCTCCCACGTATCACAGGTCAAATTCTGGAGGAGCTCTAAAACAACCCTTGATTTTTTTTCATGATGCATATTCATGTAATTTTGGATGCTTCGACACCCTGATCAACATTCATTAATACTATGAAATGCTTTAAATCACCTCATTTAAAACATTTTGTTCTGTGATCCACAAATGACTAACATTTGGAGAAGTTTACATAATACAAATGATGTGCATGTTTAGTGTAAATGAAAGATTAAAATCTGAAACTAAAAGTATGCAAACATATGCACGTAAATGCTGAGAATCTATTACGCAAAATAAGGATCTCACACCTTCTTTTCCTTTAAGCTGCTTCCAATTGTATTTTAGTTTGGAATCTTAGATAATGCCATGTTTTCAGGGTAAATAACATGCTTGGGCATGTTTTGAACTTGGCTGATTTGCTGCTTTGCCCAGACAAAAGCTTTTCTGATTAGATCTGATAAGGTGCTGTCTTCGCTCAGTTAGAGCAAAGGAGCAACACTACCAAGGGCCTCAGTGGCCCCAATTACACGCCTCAAAGAAAAAATTGGGGGGTTGCCATTATATTTTGGAAAAGTGCTAAAGTTGTAAAATATGTGTAATATTTTAACCAGAGTCTAGTTTTCTACTCAGAGGTGTTTTTATGTGTAGTACATTTTAAAAATATAGCCAGAGTCATTTATAGCTGTTCGTAATATAAGGCTTTCTAACTATGAAGATATCCAAATAGAGTTATTTGAAGAGAATCACTATAGTAACTGCCATATTAAATGGCACTTAGATTATCTCTAGCAAAACATCTTTTAGCAGAGACTCACTCGGCAGTTCGTTAGAATACAATGTATATTGGGGGGAGAAGTGTCTGTAGTCAATTGTGATGTTTGGGGACATTTTATGGTAATCAATAAAGAAGCATAGATTTGTAAACATTTCCAAAGCACTGGTTTGCTCTTTTTTCTCTATATGTACCTCTTCTCAAGCCCATGCAGTTTTTTGTTTTTTTTTTAAAGATTTCATTTATTTATTTGACAGGGAGAGACACAGTGAGAGAGGGTACACAGGCAGGGGGAGTGGGAGAGGGTGAAGCAGGCTTCCCATGGAGCAGGGAGCCCGATGCGGGGCTCGATCCCAGGATCCTGGGATCATGACCTGAGCCGAAGGCAGATGCTTAACAGACTGAGCCACCCAGGTGCCCAAGCCCATGCAGTTTTTAAGTAAAAGAAAAATGGGGGTGGGGGGGGTGTTAACTGAGAATTCAGGAGACTTACAGGATAAGGAGGAAGGTCACTTAATCTTTAGGGATCATTTTATTTGTATGACCCTGTACCACCAGTCCTTTGTGGGGCAGAGATGAGAGATGGGCAGCACTCTGGAGCCAAGTATTGACCGAAATCAGCTATAATATTAAATCTCCCTGGACCAGGTATTTTCCTATTTGGAATATTTTAAATTAAAGATCAAATGTGTGTGTAAACTTTACTTTAAAATGACATAAATCGGGGCACCTGGGTGGCTCAGTCAGTTAAGCATCTGACTCTTTCAGCTTGCATTGTGATCTCATGGGTCGTGGGATCAAGCCCCGAGTTGGGCTCCTCGCTCACCTGGGAGTCTGCTTGAAAGATTCTCTCCCTCTGCCCTTCCCCCTGCTTGCTTTTTCTCCCTCCTGCTCTCTCTCTCTCTCTCTGTCTCTCTAAAAATAAAATAAATAAATCTTCAGATCTTTAAAAAAAATAAAATAAAATGACATAAATCTTAGTCAACTAAATGGAATACCTTGGATGTTTATGTATGTGTGAGTAGTATATATTTGGACTGATTTCAGCAATATTCCTCAACTTCTGAAGGTCCTTAGGCTTAGCCTCCCCAGACATTTTATTGGAAACAAAAACTTTTAACACCCATGAGCATCACTAACTCTGTGCTCAAAGATTTTCTAAGAACACCTGTCTCCCTAATGATACCTCTCTTCTCTCTTCTCGTTTTAGCGATACAGTGTGGAAATGTCCATCAGGGACCTGAAAAAGACGGAGCTGCTTAGTAAGGTTGAAGCTCTGAAGAAAGGTGGCGTTTTACTACCAAATGATCTCCTTGAAAAAGTGGATTCAATTAATGAAAAATGGGAACTGCTTGGGGTATTTGCATTTTTATTACTGTTTGTAGGTTATGTGTACATTTTTTGTGTAGTGAAGTACTCTATCTGTCTGATTTCTAATTTGAAGCACAAATATCTCTCTCTTTCAATTCACTACCTACATTTCAAACAAGCTATTTATGCTATTATGAGGGAAAAACACTGCTTTTCCTCTTCTGTTGGTTTTTTTTTTTTTACTCTGAGCTTGTCTCCTCTCAGATTTTAATAATTTTGGTTCTTTAATACATAAAAAAGTAAGTAAAATATGCCATGTATTATGGGTATGCACCAAGTCAACTATAATACAGTCTATCTGATATACACTGACTGTCATGCTTGAATGAATGTTAATAGAATTTATTCTGAAGGTACATGTTAGAGACATCCACTGTTTAACTATTTACTGTACCCTTCAGATGAAAAGTGGAGTTGTCACTACAGCTTTCAAGTCACACTAAAGCCACCAAAACAAAAATGCAAATCTGACCCAAATCTGAATTGCAGAATGAAATCGGCCTCTGTTTTGTGCCTCAATTTCCAGCTCACTTTTAACAAAAGCCTCCCCCCCCAAAAAAAAAAGTTTCATGTAATTCATTTCACACAATGATGGGCTGGGTCTCAGCCAAAGACTGAGATGCAAGAATCTGGCAAAAAGGCAATATAGAGATTCTGTTAACCAGAGACCAGGATGGCACTGTGCAGGAGACAGGGCTGTCCTTTTGTTGGAAGACAGCTGAGAGAGAGAGGTTAAACTGTATTTTTTCATCAGCTTCTCTCCTAAATTGCCTTCACTTCAAATCAAGGGTAAGCTAAATTTGTCAATTACTTAAATGATTAATTATAACAGCAAAGTATGGGTGGTGTCAGTTATGGAGCATAATTTTGCATGCCTTCCATTTCCTGCCTTTTTTTTTTATTTTAAAGAAATAATACTCCAAAAATATTTTGAATAAAAAGCTCTCCGTGTACCTAGATGACTTGGAGGAGTGCCAGTGTTCAGTTTTGCCATACTTAATCTAGGTGATTAAAAAACTGCAAGTTTAAATCCTTGCTTTCTCATCTAAATTCACTACACTCTACCCTTGTGCAAAGTAACTTAGAACATTGGAAGTTTTTCCTCTGGCCTACTGGAACATTACTTTTTAATAGTAATTAATGGCCTCCGCTTTATAATATGGTGATTTCAATTGGAACCTAGTAAATTCCACAGAATTCATTGATCTCCTGCAGGAGAAATGTGGTTCGTGTAGACATTTTTAAGGGGTTGTTTCACCAAACAGATGAGATCAGCAACTTTATGTCCTTGATAGAAAGAGCAGTAGTTTACGTTATAGTTTAACATATCTATTTCTAATTTGATAAGTAACTGACAGTCATCTTTTTTGAAAATTGTGTGATGTCGTTGTATGTTGCTTCCTCAACGAAAATTTTAAATCAACGTAATATCCAAAAAAGAGACAGAATAGTTAGCTATCCATTGTGAGTCAGACACCTGAAAAAGGGTTGCCATTTTGACAAAAAATACCATTTGAGGACAATATGCAGAGCTCTGTAATGATTTAGGGGGAGAGAAGGGTAGAGGGAAGATTTTAACAGAACCTCTGCCACACCATCACCACCAGGCATCCTGCTTTAATTGGCATGATTACATTTTAATTGGCATGAACAAAATTTAAAGACAAGGATTTTAACTTCTAACAATAGTAAAATAGAGGGATATGGTTTTTAATATTACTTTCATCTAAGGTGAACAGTGTGGAATGGAAATACATTAGAATGAAATGTCAGTGGTGCGTACAGTTTAATCTGTGAAATTTTGTCCCCTGTGCTGCATATTACTCTGTCTCAATTGCATATTAAACAACCCTATCAAGGCAGGCATTGGCATCTGCTGTGCTGACACAAATTGTGAATTAAATGAAATTGATGTCCTCTGTCGTATATTTATGAAGACGGACCATTCTCTGAAGTATTCTGTTTATGAAGAATTTATGATTGCAAACTGTTCCAGAACAAAAAAGTGGCAATAAATTCTTTTTTGTGACCCTACCCTCCAAGGGCATTGATTTCACCTCCTGCTGCTACTTTTGTTACAGCATAAAAACAATAGCTAAATCTGGATTCCACGGAGGGTCTTCAAATTATCAATATTTGTGCCATGAAAATACAAGGGTGTTGCCAAGAAAGGCTATTTTTCTGTTAGGATCTCCTAAAGATACTATTTACAGAACGCTACACAGCAAATGGATGTTTGTTGACTTAATTTTATTTGTGTTTTAAAGCTTATTTCTGTAGGTTTAATTCATCATTATAGATTAACTCCTACTGATTCTCCGGAGTGTTTTCCACCAAAAAAAAAAAAAAAATCCCTCTCAGCTGCACATTCATGCCATAGTGGTTAATGTAAGAAGGCTTCTGGCATAGTGGATTGGGACTGACTTTGACACATATATTAGAAAGTCTAGCATCCAGAAATGCAGAGTGGGAAGCATCGTGGGGTTGAACAATTTCTAAGTCAGGTAAAATGCAAGAACAGCACCAAGGAAGCTGCCCCTTCTGAGCGGCCCTCAGTCGTACGGTTGGGGAAATTGTACTTTATGAAACCAAAAAAAAAAAAAAAAGGAATTTAATTCTCCATGTACAATCTACTCTTGGCCTCTTCAGTATATTGATTAAACTCAGACTTCTATCTCCTGAAAATGTTACGCAGAGAATATTTTCTTGTAAACTCCTGTCATGAGAATTCAAATGAATTTTCATCAGTGACCATGGTGAACTTTTCCTTCCTGTTAAAGGAAATTATAAGTGAATGAGGTCTTCTTAAGCCTCTAGTGGTAGTCAGAACAACACACGCTGCTCAAGAATTCAAAAATCCTAAATGGAACAATGAGCTAATCTGAACTGAATGTCCATGGTGAGGGGGCAGGTGCAGCTGGACACCTTCCAGGAGGCTCTTGTTACTAACCAAACTGTGGAATGTTTTTGGTACCGAAGCTAATCTGTGTTTTTGTTTTTTTGTTGTTGGTGGTTTTTTGTTTGTTTGTTTTTGTTTTTGTTTTTCATCGGATGCGTTAGAAAACCCTAGGACAGAAGATCCAGGACACAATGGCAGGACACAGTGGGTCTGGTCCACGTGACCTGCTCTCTCCCGAAAGCGGAAACCTGGTGAGGCAGCTGGAGGTCAGGATCAAAGAACTGAAAGGGTGGCTGAGAGATACAGAGCTTTTCATCTTCAATTCCTGCCTGAGACAAGAAAAGGAAGGAACAATGAACGCTGAGAAACAACTGCAATACTTTAAGGTAATAAAAAAACAATCAAAGTTGATAAAAAGCTTTCTTTATGGTAGGGATGAAATATTTATCAAGTACATAAAGTATGATACCCATGTATCTATGTATCACTGGGCACTTAAATGTTTCCTTGGATTTATAGACACCCTCTACATTTCTTGTATGCCAACATCTGTGTGTGGATAAAGATGAACATTAAGCCTATCAAATACACATTGTATAGGGGAAATCACTGCTGCTTGTGTGTTTTGTGCAATGCCTATGGAGGGAGGGCTTTGATAAATTAAAAGCAGACCAGCAAACACTACAGATTACTGAGGACTTTGAAAGGCAGACCTAAATGTTCCATAAATAATGTGGCTAAAAATACTTCCATAAATTGATATGATAAAAGCATGTGATTTAATTGAAGACCATTAATGCTAACAAAAGGAAACATAATTTTTACATATGAGAGAATCAACTATTTATGGAGGGAAGAAAGAGGTTCCTCCGTTATAGGCATATTCCATCGTAGAAAAATACCAGCCTTAGCCACACAGCTGTGTGCGTGTTCACTGTGCGTCCATGAAGAAGAAGCATTTACCCCATTGGTTTCCGCGATTTATGCAGTATCTACTCAAAAACAGTTTAGAATCCAAGTATTTTCTTTTATTGCCTATGCTCGCCTGTACTACTTGAATCCTCCTGTAAAGGCCGTGATTATTTGGGCTCTGAGGTCAGTCTGAGGCTTTGGGGTTCTAAGATAAGAACTTGGTGGCAAGAAACCTTCTGGCATGAATGGTCTCAAAGAGGAGAAAGGGGAAAACCAAGAAGGAAAGAACTTCTTAGGACCAAGCAACTGTTTCTTTGCAAAGCCTTACAGGACCAGGTTTTATTCATCCCCCTCACACCCCACCCTGTGCCCCGCCATCCCCTCGCAGCCTTGCAATCTTCCAGCAGTCAGAGAATTTAGTCCCATGTGGTTCACCTTCCATCTGCCAGACAAGCAGGATCACCTTGCTCACCTGCACAGCCTAGGAGGAGGAGCCCTCAAAGATAAGACCACAATAATTCCCAATAAACTGCCTGCATCACACACCTACAGATTGTTTTGGAAACCTCCTCTTCTGCCATTGAATTGACAAGACCAAACTGGAAATTAAATGAAAGCCTCTTCCCAAGGCAAATGGGTTTTCCTGCCTATCCAGAAGATTTCTTATTTCATCTCTACTTGTCTTGCCCTCACCCCCATTGCAGGGAGATGGAGTCTTCAGATATTTGAACGCTGTGTCATTTGAACAAAACATGCACCTTATAAAGCATCCTGGTCATTAGTAGGCTGGATGATGTGAAATATATTTTTTCTTTATAGTATCTATATCACAGCTTTAGTAAACCACTTAATGGCCCCAGATAGCTGTGTGACCTTGGTCATGTTTCTTGTATTATCCCTTGGTGCCTCAATTTCTTCATCTATAAAATGGGATAGTGATAGTATTTATCTCACACAGTTATGAGTTTACATACATAAATTATTATTTCTACTTTTTGTAATGGTGCATTTAAGGGATAGAAATCTCTTAATATTATAAACCCCAAAATGTTACATAATAATTGGAAACAATAACAGGAAGTTTGTTATTACAATTATTTGTATACCTGCCTACACCCATATCTCATAGATATTTAAAAGCAACCCCCCTCCCACTTTTGTTATTGTTATAAATGGAAGAACAAGCAGTTCTGCATTAATTTTGCTGATGCTTCCAAAAGACATTAGCTTTATGCTTAAGCTTTGTATAGGGTCATCAACATGATTTTCAGCTATCCTAGAAACAAATACAACAGTCTCTGAAACAGAAACAGGGAGAGACAGAGAGAAGTCTCTAGACTTTCAGATCATTAGATAATTCCTAGATGTCCTAGTCATTTGCTAATACTTTCTAGCCACTGTGGAAATATTCACTACCCCTAATTCATTATTTACCATGTGCATTTTAGTGCCTGAAAATAATCCTAGAATTTTCATTTCAAAACTACCAGGGACTATCACATGCTTTTTGCTATTTTATTTCTTTTTTTCAAAGACTGTTTTTCTTAGGGCATTTTTATGTTTTTGGGGTCACTATTCATTAACTAACTGCTTTTATAGCCTACTCTTGTGTAGTTAGCTGTTTTTAAAATAATATAATAAATACAGAGACTTTTCTACCCCTCCCCAAAAAAGGTAGGACCTTGATGATAATGTTCACCTCCTCATATGGTTTCCCAGCCCTATTCCATCCCCTCCTCTCCTAAGATAATCATGAACCCAATATTCTTTGTGCCCTTGCTTTCCTTTGATAGGAAAGAATATTTTTTATTTTAGTTGTTTTTAACTTTATTAAAAGGTAATCATGCTGCATGTTATCTTTTAAGACTTCCTTATTCATTTAATATTATAACGCCAAGATTCATTCATGTCATTGAGGATGGCTGTAATTCACTTATTTTGACAATTGTATGATATTCCATTGTGAGTATATACATGTATCTCATTTAATTCTAATAGCAACCTATGAAATTGGTACTAGGATCTTGATTTTGCAGGATGTGTCTATGGAAACAGGCACATGGAGGTTAGGTTTTGTGTGTCTAAGGCCACATATAATGAGTGGTAGATTTAGGTTTTAAATCCAGGGCTGTCTGACTCTAAAGCCTCTGAACTATTATGCAAAATTGATATTTATTGATATTTACTGAATGCCCTTCAGTGCTGGATGACTCAAAGGGAAAAACGGGACAATTAAATGTCACTATTTCTTTGTGGTTGGTTTATCAGTCACAGTCTTCAGCAATTTGGCCAGGATACAAATAGTTTCGGCTACTGAAGATCTTGGGAGGTGAAAATATTTGTGTTTTTATTTTACGTTTTTATCCTGTATCAGTGTAAACTTCTTTGCCATGTGTCAGTTTTTAAATTGAAATGTTCCAACTTTTTTTGAGCTTATGGAGCCCTGGTAATTTTTCTCTATCACTTGAAACTTCAGTCCCTTCTAAAGTTTTGACCTTGAGGAGTTTGATCAGATAAGCTAAGGGGGTCTAGCATGATGGCACTTCTTTTTTGTTTTGTAAGAAAGCTGTATGCTTGTCTGTTGGAATTTCCTCGCCAGAATTTTAAATATTTCTGAACTCTTTACTCTTTAGTGCTCAGTGTATGATTAATCAAGTGTTCTGTATATTACCACATTCATTGGATGAATTAAACCAAATGTTTGTAATATAATAATAATGTAACATAATGTTTATAACCTGCCAAAATCATAATTGATAATAAGCATATGCAGAATAAAAACTTTTTGCTTACCACAAATCCAAAGGCCAGATCCCCTCTGCCTTTCTAAGAGACAAAACCTCTCAGATGAGATTTATTAGAGAACCTGTATGTGTGGAACTCTTTGCCACATTGCTCCTCTTCTTGTGTGTTCCCAAAGGTCTTCTGCCATCATTGGTCATACTGCAGGCAAGCTCTACCCACAGGACTTAGCTTTATGATTCTCCATTCTCTAAAATCTCAGGCTTTTAACAGAATGAATTCCTTTATATGCCCCCAGAGTAGTGATAGATAAGCTAGGGTGCACCACCCAAGAGAAAGGAGTGGGAGGGTGCTGCATCTAAAAAGGACAACCCATCACTTTGTAGGCACAACTGTTTCCTTCTTAGAGTTTAGTCTGGGATGAAAGAAAGGATCAGGATCTCAAGTATTCAGAAGAAGAGGAAAAGCAATTGTGGAATGTATTCTTTTTCTTGAAGGAAAGTAAGTGTGATAAACGTGGGACTAGACACAAGGCAAAATCCTACCTAAGAAAGAAAGAGTCAAAGCCCAGCATGCGGAGACACTCGAAGGTGTGAACCTAAGACCCTTGGGACAGAAATCGTCACCATTACAATCAAATGTGGAGAGCACGTCAGAGATTTAATGAGGTCAGCTGGCAAAGGGCCCCTTAGAGCTATGTGTGTGCAGCTTCAAGGTCACTGGCTGGAAAGCACTACTCTTTAATGATGACCCTTCAAAGAGAAAATAATTGCTTAATCATATGTTCCTTGTATTCCATAACCAAATTCGTTAAAGACTCAAATTGGGGAGAAATTACTCAATACAGCTCAAAGAGTCTGCGACACTGGACTAGGCCCAGAACCAGCCCGGGAAGGACAAGTTTAGAGCTGCCAAGAGGCTCTGTCATCAAGAAGGTGAATGAGAGAAATAGATTTGGTAAGCTCGGCAATGATTAATACCCTGCATTTGGTTAGCAATTTAAATTGGACCAAGCACTTTTATCCAAGCTAGTCTACTTAAACCTTACACTAATTATATAAGGTGAAAATATGATCACTTTCTTATGGGTGTTTTTATTTATTTTTATGAATGATGAACATGAGAGGTGGAAAAGTCAACATGGCTTCTTTGAATCCATGCAGCAACTAGCAGCAGAGACAGAGCAAAAGCCATGGTCTGTGGGTTCAAATTCCAGTATTCTCCCAACCAGTCATTCACCGATCCTTCAAAATAAACGTTGAAACCTTGTTGTCCTCTAAATCAAGGGTTGGCAAACGTTTTCTGTAAAAGCCCGGCTAATACAGTCTCTGCCACAATCACTCAACTCTGCTGCTGTCGTGGAAAAGCGGCCACCAGTAATATGTAAATGAATGAATATAGTCTGTTCAATAAAACTAATTTACAAAACTATTTACAAAAGCAGGCAGTGGGCCAGATTTGGCTCTCAGGCCTTTGGTTCCTGACCCTGCTCTAGATTACAAAAATTATCATAAACATGGGAATGGCTACCATCTGCATCTCCTTTTGAGAAAGGAGACCGTGCTAGAACTGCAGTAGAAGGAACAAAACGATCTTTAACAATTTGAACGATGACAACTAACACTTACCCAGTGTTCATAGGATGTCAGTCACAGTTTCTAAATGTTTTACCTGCATTTCTTTATTTAATCCTTACCACCATCCTGAGGCAGATATTTTATTATCCCGTATCTCTAGAAGAGAAAACGGAGGCAGGGAAAATTGAAGTAATTTGCTTGAGGTCATTCAGGTAGTTAATGACAGAGCCAATAGTCAGACCTAGTAAGTCTATTCCAGAATTAGCCTCTCCTTTGTAGACTCAACAGTCCCTAGGTCAAAGATCTATTTCTGAAAAGAGAAAAAACACGTTAACTTGTAGCCTACTTTGTTCCTCATCCCATTTCTGAATACTTGACAGCCAGCTGAAGGAAGTCAGTGAGTCAATGTTTTAAATCTTGGAAATCAAAATTTTGGGGGTAGAGTCTTTAAAAGGATGTCAAATTAACTATTAAATGTGCAGCATTACTAAGTAATTACTCTGACAACGAATATCACTAATTTACTTTAAAAAAAAAAAAGGAGATAAATAAAAGAGCTAAACACAGTTCACATGCTGGAAGAAATATTTTCCCAAATCTCACTGTGTAATTTCCAGAAGTAAAAAATTGGACCAGTCTAGCCAAGACGTTTAGAGGGAATTTCCCGTGTCCACTATAACCAATCTCAAATGCCACCATAAATAATCACACTTCCTGTGTCCCCTACTACCCGTATTTTTAAGACAGAAGAGAATATTTTGGAAGTTTTCAAATAAGTGAAAGGAAGCCGTGGTTCCTACAGGTCTGGGATCATCCCCGTTGCTCTGTCCTGGAGCCATTACAAACTTCGTAATGATGTTGTTGGCAAAGCTGCAAAGAATTATAGTGATTCAATCTGGCTGTGACAAAAGCATGCGAATGCTTTCAAAATCAACAAACATCAGACAGGATTTAATCTTTTCTATATGTCTTAGATAAATTTTTTTGAAAAAAGCTATTATATTAACCAAGTAAGTTCATCAAAAGAAAGTACTGAATTCAGCTTTTATCAGATATTTTTTTCCCACCGTATATAAAAAATCCATCACCTAACACTTTAGTAATTTTAAGTAACTGTGTACAATCCAGAACTGCCTTTAAAAAAATTTGGCTGGGTTAAGGTTTAAATTCAAATATAGATTTAAATAAATGTTATATACACTACCATCTGGGGGTGGTGGGAAGACCCACAGGAAATTTTTATAGGCAGTCCCAGTGCAGCCTTTTAAAGTAAATAAAAAGGAACAACAGTGGCCTAATTCTTTCTGAGCATACCTTTTACTAGAAGAAGATGCTGCATGATTTCTATGAAGGGGAATGAGTTGAGGATACAAAGATATAGCTGTGTACTCAGTTCATATGTGTCATTTGTATTACTGCTATCAGTTAAACCAGATTCATGGACATTAAAGGCTGCAATGCTAATCTAGAAAGATGAGAGAAGTTTCACCCATCTTTATGGCTACTGAGGAAATCAACAGAACTGCATTTAGGCTCTGAAACCAGTGTGATTAATGTTTCTATTCCTAATTCTTCATTGATTTCTTAACATTACTTAATGTTATTTTTATTGTTAGTAAACTCAGGTTAGGAAGCTACTGGGAGAACAGAATTGCAAACTTGTCTCCATGCTCTCCACTTATCGAAGTATAGGATGGGAGCAGTGCATCTGACCCATAATAGTGAACAGGCTTACACCAATGGGTTCAAGATGCTTGGATTTATAGTGGCTCTACCTATTTCTAATCCATGATCTTCCTTAAAGCCCTAGGTTTCTCATCTTAAAAATGGGGATAACAGGGTGCCTGGGTGGCTCAGTTGGTTAAGCGTCCGACTCTTGATTTATGGCTCAGATCATGATCTCAGGGTCATGAGATAGACCCATGTCAGTCCTCTTCTGTAACTTTAGTACAACATTATTCTTTTACAGTTTACCAATGAATGGTATTTATTGAGTACCCTCACTAGGTCATGTTGGTTGGCAACATTATGATCTCGGATTTCCAGCTATGTGATCTTGGTAAATAATTTCTTTTTGCTGATATTCTTTTTTTTTTTTTAAAGATTTTATTTATTTATTTGAGAGAGAGAATGAGATAGAGAGAGAGAGCATGAGATGGGGCAGGGTCAGAGGGAGAAGCAGACTCCCCGCCGAGCAGGGAGCCCGATGCGGGACTCGATCCCGGGACTCCAGGATCATGACCTGAGCCGAAGGCAGTCGCTTAACCAACTGAGCCACCCAGGCGCCCCGCTGATATTCTTTTTTTATAAAAGAATTTGGTTTTTGATTTGAAAGGATTCCCTTCACCTCTAGCATTCTGTGACTCTGTAGTAGGCATCTTTTTCCTTTGATAAATTTATTCAATTATAGATGCCATTTAATTCCTCTAAACAACACTTTCAGTCTGGCACAGAACTTCCAAAACATAGCCCATATTGTGTACCAGGAGTCGTGTTTTACTTCATTGAGAATGATGCTTTAGAAGGACAAAGGCATCTTTTGAACCAAAGTTTATTGCCTTTGGCGCTACAGTAGCCAACTTTGTCTTTGCACCCATTTCCTTTCTAACATTGTATCTTTATAATTTGAATAGAGATGCTGGTCTAAAATGGGAAAGAAAAGGTCTTCCTAATTATGAATTTCAGTCAGAATGGTGGCACAGGTAACATTAATATATATGATTTTGTTGTTTTATACATCATTGGGACTTGATTGATTTAAAAGTAGAAAGAACTATACCAATAAATTGCTGGCATGGTGATGACAAGCAAACGTACAAGTCTGTAAGAAGCAGAATACAGAAAACTCTTGGTTAAAATTAATGACCAGTGGGGCGCCTGGGTGGCTCAGATGGTTAAGCATTTGCCTTCAGTTCAGGTCATGATCTCCAGGTCCTGGGATCTGGGATCGAGCCCCGCATCAGGCTCCCTGCTCAGTGGAGAGTCTGCTTCTCCCTCTCCCTCCGCCTCTCCCCCCTGCTTGTGCTCTCTCTCTCCCTCAAATGAATAAATAAAATCTTAAAAAAAAAAATATATATATATATATACACACACACGTACATATACAATTAATGACCAGGGTGAAGAGATGGAGGATTTGAATCTAAGACAATGAACCAGAGACCCTACAATCAGAGACCCTGCCCTTGCTTTATTCCTTTCTCATATATTAGGTGCCTTGAAGTCCTTCACGATGTATCTAAAGGCATGATGTATCCTTGCCTGTCATTTTGTTGTCAATTTTTTAGCATATTGTTTTAGGTGAATTTTTTATAAATTGTATTCTAATCAAATCTGAAGATCTATATCTTTTAATAAAAGCACGAAGCCCATCACATTTAGTTTCTTGATTAAGATTGCTGATCTTTTGTTTCATCATGTTCATTCATTTATTCATTCAATAAATATTTCTTGGACACCTACCATGTGGCAGGCACTGGGCTGAGTGTTAGCGATGCATGAAGCCTATACTCTGGTCTTGTTTAAATATTTTGCTGTAAGACATGTTGTTTTGTTCCTTTTTACCCTAGTAAATTGGAATTTTTTAAACATATCCTTTATATCCAATAACAATGAATCGACTTCTTACTGATGCCACTTTTAAAATGAGAAATTGACTTCTCTGCATCCTCTACCCTATTTATCCATTTTTGTTGATATAATCTTGGATTTAGTTATTAGCTATTATTATTACTTTACTAATATAATTACATTCTTTCTCATACTTGCAATAATTTCTTTTGATGTTTGCATTGTATTTCATAAGAATATGAAAAATAATTCAGAGTTAATTCTTCATAATACTCATTTCATTGCTCAACATCAGTTTTTTTAATACCATGGTTTTCTATTTTCTTACAAAAATTACTCTTAGTGCTGTTATATTGTCTTCTAATAATTTTTATAGGAAAAGTACATTCTTAGTATATTCTCCAAACATGCAAGGGCATGTCTAAAAATGTATTTTGCTTGAACTTGCATATAAACAGTAGCTTGGCCAAATATAAAATTTTGCCGTGGGGATTATAACCTTTGACCATCAAAACTGCTAATGATTCTTTTGGCATTTATAGTTACAAAGGAGAAGTCTGATTTTTGTTGCTACGTAGTAACCTTGTTTTTCCACTTGTATATGACTGGGTGTTGGTCTCTTTTTATTTCTTTTGCTGGGGACTTGGTGAGTCCTAATTGCTTTTGAAAATTGAAATTCTGTTTTAGATCAGAGAATTTTACCTATTGTTTATCGCAAGTTCTCCATACATTTAGTTCCCTCCTTTTGGAAATCCTATTCTGTGCATTTTGAGTCCCCTGGATCTTTCCTTCACTTAAAGAAATGTATTTTTATTTCCACTTCTTTAACAGGGACTTTTGGTGGAATTTTCAAGGCTGTTTTGCAGTATCTAATTTTGTAGTTTGTCTTCATTGCAATCTTTAATTCACCAAAAGTTCTTTTCATCTTTGTACAATCTTTGCCGATCTTAATTTGTTTCATTTTCAGAAGTTCCTACCTTGGTGCCATGGATGCAATATCTCTGTGCATATTTTTGAGAAATGGATTAAAATTTTCTAAGGTTTTCTCTTCTCTTGTATTAATTCTGTTTCAAAAGGAGTGTATTAGTCTTTTGCTTTGAGTGTTCAGATTGGACTCCCCTTTGAACTACAGTGTCTGTTAGTGTATGTGTTGGTTTTTCTATGTCTCTTTATTCTTAAGGAGGGAGTTTCGTTTTCTGGGGCTGAGTGTTAAGATAGGTCCTCTGAGAGATTCTGTAAGTGGCTTCCTGTACAAATATTTCAGGCCCAGACAAAAAGGAAACAGAAAATTTCAATTCCCCTTAGTTTTATTTAAATTCCAGAATGAGAAAAATATAGACCTTATACAAGGGATAGCAAATTGTCTGTTGATACTGAAGCGTGGGGCACCTACATATCTAATATCAGGTGAGGTTGAAAGCAAGCTAAGGGGGCATCTTCAGTGTCCCAGAGCAGGAGAGTGGTCTTACAGAGTTGTGTGTTCATCAGCTTTGAGAGAAAAAGCCCCATTGGAAGGTAGCTCTTCTGTAACTCAGGTGATAAGTCCTGGGGACTTGAAATAGTGCAATTAGAGTGCAAGATAGGAGGCTGGATTTAAGAGAGACCTCTGGGTTAGAGATGACAGGATTTGGGAACTGCTATGCTGGTAGGGATGCAAAAGTAGAAGGCCTTCTCAAGACTCTCTCCCACTAAGAGCCCCTCTCTTCCTGGAATGCTGTTGCTTCTGTCTTCAGGTCCCCTTTAAATAAGGAAAAGAATCTTCAACAAAAAGCATTGGAAGTAATAGAACATGTGTAAGGATAGCGGGGTTCTGGTAACTAAAAAGAGAAGCAAGTTCAAGATTATTTGGGAGTGTGGGTAAGGATATTTTAAATTTATTCAGTACTTTTCTCTTATGCAAATACCTGTGTCAAGTGTTGTGCTGGGTACTGGGGTGAACCATCCTTTGTCCTCTTCCAAGGAACACACAGGCTAAAGGGCGATAGTAACAAGTCAACAGGCAAATAGAATAGAATGTGGTAGGAATTAACATAGTGTCCTGGGGAGGGGCAAGGAAATTCCTAGAATGAGTGAATTGAGATCTGAAGTGAAGGAGGGGAAGAGTGAACAGAATAGTATGTGCATGTGCCTAGAGGCCTGTGCTTATTTAAATGTTATCCTAGTGTGTATAGGTAGGAATCTATGTGTCTTTGCAACAAACTAGAGTGTAAACTTTTTTTTATTTTCTATTTCTTTTAGAGCAATTTGAGGTTCATAGGAAAATTGAGGGAAAGGTACAGAGATGTCCCGTTATACTCCCTACCCCCACACATGCACAGCTTCCCCCATGATCAACTTCCCCCACCAGAGTGGTACGTTTGTCACAACTGATGAACCTGCAGTGATGTATCATGATCACTCAAAGTTCATAGTTTGTATTACAGTTCACTTGATGCTTATATTCTGTGGGTCTAAACAGCTATATAATGACATGTATCTGTCATTATGGTTTATCATACCAAGTATTTTCACTGCCCTAAAAATCTGTGCTCTGCAGATTCATTCCTCACCCCTAGCCCCCTGCCCCCAAACCCTGGCAGTCTTTTTACTCTGCAGTCTTTTTACTCTGCATAGTTTTGCCTTTTCCAGAATGTTGTATGGTTGGAATCATACGGTATGTGCCTTTTCAGATTGACCTCTTCCACTTAGTAATATGCATTTAAAATTCTTCTATGTCTTTTTCATGGCTTGATAGCTCATTTCTTTTTAGCACTGAATAATATCCTATTGTCTGATTATAACATAGTTTATTAATCCATTCACCTACTGAAGGACATCTTGGTTGCTTCCAAGTTTTTGGCAGTTATGAATAAAGCTACTATAAATATCCATATGCAGGTTCTTGTGTGGACATAAGTTTTCGGCTCCTTTGGGTAAATACCAAGGAGCACGACTGCTGGATTGTATGATTAAGAGTATGTTTAATTTTTCACTGCAACTGTATCTTTGGGGTAAATACCTAGTAGTGCAATTGCTGGGTCATAGGGTAGCTCTATTTTTAACTTTTTGAGGAACCTCCATACTATTTTCCAAAGTGGCTGTACCAGCTTGCATTCCCACCAACAGTGTAAGAGGGTTCCCCTTTCTCCACATCCTTGCCAACATTTGTTGTTTCCTGCCTTGTTAATTTTTCCATTCTAACTGGGGTAAGGAGGTATCTCAATGTGGCTTTGATTTGAATTTTCAGAGGGGAGGGGGGTGAGGGGATGGGGTAACCCAGTGATGGGTATTAAGGAGGGCACCTGTTGTAATGAGCACTGGGTGTTATATGCAAATAATGAATCATGGAACACTACATCAAAAACTAATCATGTACTATATGGTGACTAACATAACATAATAATAATAAAAAAAGAATATATTTAGTTTTGTAAGAAACTACCAAATTGTCTTCCAAAGTGCTCGTACCATTTTGCATTCTCACCAGCATTGAATAAGAGTCCTTTTTCCACATCCTCTTCTGCATTTTGTGTTGTCAGTGTTTTGAATTTTGGCCATTCTAATAGATATGTGGTGATATGTCATTGTTGTTTTGAGTATAAACTTTTTAAAAGTAGGACTATCTTAAAATATTTGTTTTGCATACCCTTCATAGTACCATAGACAATGTACCTTAGAGTCACTAGATACTCAAGAAGTACTAGCCGATTGCAGACTTTATCACGAGACGGGACCTGAGATCACTTAGCTAGCTCAACCTTCTTATTCCAAAGGAAAAAAAAAAAACAAAAAAACAAGTCTCTGATATATTAAATGACCACACAACCAGAGCCAGATTGCAGCCCACATTTCCTGAATCCTAATCCAGGCCATAGTCCAATAATACCAAACCAGTGATTTCATACGAGTTAATACCAATGTCTTTGCAATTCTCACAACTCAATTTTAAGCCTATCTCATTTGGTGAGTAGAAATAAAAAATGATCATTACAAGGGACATTGTGATTAACAGGAAATGTAGAAATGCTTATTAATACTATGAAGTCCTATTTTAAAGAGTATTAAAAATACATATGACAATAAACCAAGGCTCCTTTGGTATTGGAATTCAGAGACTTACCATCTTGACCTGCAACAGCTTCTCATTTCCAGGGGCTTTACTCTCAGGAGTTCAACTCAGTGTTGAGTTTGCTCTCATTTTTACCTTCTGTTTATGTTGTACCTCCATATGAGGAGCTTAAAGAGCTTTAGACACATTAGCTCATTAATCCTCCCAAAACCTCTAAGATAGGATGGAGGCATAAATCATTATTCCCATCTGGAAAAAAAATAGCCTAACTTATCTCTCTTAAATTCATTGATGCTCTGAACTGTTGATTAAATCCTAACTTATATCCTATACATTTAGAATATTTCATTCTCTTCCCCAAGGATATTTTTCTTTCTTTTTGAATTTAATGTCATGAGGATAAGTGTAAAAATGGATCAGCAGGTCTGGTTTTAGAAGTTCCTTTGAGAAGTGCAGGATAGGTGGTAAATCAGGTTCTTCCTTCCCCTCATGCTCTCCTCCTTTTCTCAAAATGTTCTTCTCTATTGCCCTTCCGTCATGACAGAAGAAATGACTTTTAGGAATTGGAAGGATGTTTCGAGACCCATTCATTCCTTTATCTGACAGCCAAGACTACCAGCAAGAGAGCCAATGGATATCCATTCAACCATGCCATCTTAACTCTCAATAAAACATTGGTGCAACGGACTTCACAGCTTTATGAAAGCAACAATGGAAGTCAACTTTTCAATTTTGTGTGCTTTACTTAGTGGTTCTCACTATAAAGATTTTTGGAGTTAGATTTTGAAGATGTTAGAACATGAACAGAATATGTGAGCAGAATCTGAGGCCAAGCAAGGTTGACTCATACAAATGACTACAACAAAACACTTGTCCAATTAAAGTAGTTTCCTACAGTTCAGGACAGTGAAAGGAAAATAAATAAAAATGATAGACAAAATGAAATTATTCTTTCACCACTAGAATTTCACCAGAGAAAATGAGAGTCAACTTGCAACTGATTTGAGAGATATTCAGAGTTGTATTTTACTATTTTTTTACAAGTCCATTGTAGACCACCACATGATCTTTTTCCTATCACTTAACAGAATAAGCTTATGTAATAATCTGGTGCCAGAAGATCTTAAAAGCTAAAGGATCATTGCATTGTAGAGAAAGGGTATTGAGGGCACATAAAAGTTACATGATTTACTTGAGATCACACAACTAGTTATTGCCAAACTAGGAGAAGACTCTAAGTTGTGTTTTTTTCCCTCAATCCAAGTTGCTTCTCAGATGTTCAACTGGAACACCTTCATGCTCAGATGACGTATATTCTACCTTGCTGCCAAAATATTAGTTGGGATGAATGAACGCACTACCCCCCAGTATATTCGGTCATCTTTTAGGGAGCAAATAGGAGAGAGATGTGGTGTCTCAGAAGTAATGAAAACAGAATCCTCTAAAATGAGAATTAACTTTATTCAAGAAAATGCTCTCAAAAATTTCTCCTGGACTCTGCTTTATATTTTAGCTATGGGAATGTTTAAAGAATGAAGTTCTTATTATATTTCCTTTTCACAAGATTCTGGAATATTGCTTTGAGCTAAATAATCATTATAGCAGTTTACCAGTTGGCTAATATTTAGTCAGCATCTCTCTACTACCTAATATAATGGTTGAGGAGTGTTTTGCTGTTATATGTTAGTTAAACTTCTAAATGACCCTGAGAGTGTAGTTAGTATTACTGCACATCTGGGAATACTGAAAACTGGTGAAAAGGAGTAGAGTTGCCCTGGGTTTCCACCACAAAAGCAAAGGAAAGAGCTAAGAAGCAAATTCCTAGTGATCCAAATTCACAAGAAAATGCCCTGTTTAGATGCTATAAAAATAAAGTCAGAAATACAAAGTTTTAGAGCTGTTTATACCTCAGTCTCTTCCAGGTCAGGGAGAAGTAAATAAGTGAACAGAAGGGTCTTTCCAGTGTTGACTTTTTGTCCCTAGTATCATTTTCCTCCGTTTTAGTGGTGTTATTCCGCAAAGCCTAACTCTCTTCCTGCATTCTTATTGTGTCCCAAGTGTTCTTGAATTCATTTATTTACCACCTATAGGATTCTGGAATAACAGGAATACTTCCCTAAAATACCAATTCCTAGTTGTTATACTTCAAGTAACACTCTGAGCTTTTTAACAAGTTCCAAGGGTGGCTTCATAAACAATATGTTACTCAGAGATAAATTTGGGAATATAGGGTTTGATAGAGGAGAGGGGTAAGGAATAGTCAGCTGTGTATAGATGAGAGAGCTAGAAAAATACCATGCAACAGAGCTGAGTGAGTCATGAAACCACTTAGTTCAATAATCTGTCCTCTCCTATGTGTTCCACACTATCCCTGGAAACTCCTCTTAGGCCGTCCTTGCTTCTGTGTTCTCTCACTTTCTTTTTCCTTGCTTTTTCTTGCTATTTCATTCTCCGGGTATGATCTTTACGATGATCCTTCTCTTATGGATTTAGCCTAATGGGTGTATTGTGCTGTACCTTGTCACATAGAATTCTTTTCTTTCTCTCCTCAAGACTGTCCTGAATATTCCTTTGACCTGGCCGGTGAATACCCAACATTCATTAAACGCACAGATGAGTTCAGGTAGCTGGGATCAGCAGATAATCTAGAGGAGGAAAATCACCTTTATTCATTCCCCAGAATTACTTTGAAATGATTCCCATGGAGTCTAATAGAGATAAAAAGCACAGTGGGTGTTGTAAATAGATTTCAAAATATAATAATGTAAAAATAAATGGCAATTAATGCCTTATCTGCTTATGAAAAGAGTGATTGTGGAATTTTAAGAAAAGGTATTTTGTAGTATAATCGCTAAGTTGCATTTATATCCAGCACCCTTTCCCCCTTATTGCTAAAAGTTACCTTCCTATAATTGCAGACTAGTTTAGCATCTTAACAATAATGGACATGTTTTTAAAAGATTATTGCCAAAGTGCATTCTTTATTCCAGGGAGACTCTGTAATAGATACCGGCATTTTAGTAATGATACAAGCAATCTGTAAGCTATTACAGTTTTCTTTAGAGTAACTTAATCTTCATATTGTTTTGTATGTCTGGAATTTTAATAGTGTTTTTAATTTAGAAAAGGAAGTATATAACAAATTACTAATTACATGTGAATATGAACTAAGCACATGACCACTGAGCTTGATTCTTAAAAACAAACATATTTAAAAGTACTTAACCTAATGGAGGGAAAGTCACAAAAAAAATTAAAGAATACCGCACAGGGATAACAACAGCTTTCATGGAATAACACAGTAAGGGTCTGCAATTTTAGAATGGTTATTATATTTTAGTCCACAGCTAAAAAAAAATAGCTAATAGAAATAGAAATACTCCTTTCCAAATATAATTAAAAATTTTCAACACATGAAAGTACAAACAATTAAAACATCAAATGAGTGTTTGTAAAAGAATGATTAGCTTTTCCCTTGATGACACCATTCATCCAAGAATTTGCAGTACTAACTAGTAGTCCTGGTGGCCCTTAATGATTCAGCTTCATTGGTGAGGATGCTAGATTGCAAGAAGTTAGATTTTTTTCTAAGTCAAAGGTCAGGTTATTTAGGCTATGGAGGTTAAGGTGACTGGTCTTTGGACCTCAATCGTCTGCTGCCCAGATGAACAGAGGGGAGATGATTTTTCTTAAAAAATAGAAGTATTCACTGGAAATATTTTGATTTTAAATGGTTATAAGAAATCATTTGGTGTTAGAATCTAGACTTATATTGTCATGTACAGTTTTGAAACTATTTTGGCACACATCCCAGACCTTCTTCAAGAAGCTGATAGAGATGTGCTTGGTAAACCAATTCAGGAGTCTTTAATGCTATTTTTAAAATCCAGCTTTTACATTAAATAAACCAGTTTGTTATTTTGAAAGAAGTTATAATCTACTTAAAACTGTCATTCTCTGTTTCTAACTTGCAATTAGATGGTATTTCCAAAATGTCAGACCTAGATTCTGCTTCTACCATCACCATAATAAAATGTGACAGCCAAGATATTATATCAATACCTTTTCCATAATTAGCAATAAGGATCCTGCCAAGGGTTAACTAGAAAAGTTTCATAAACGTTTTTCTACAAATGGTTCTGAAGGCAGAATTATGCTTTTGAAATCTGCTAATGTAGCAAAGACTCATGACAACCAGGAGACAAATATATGAGCAAAACTGTTTGGAGAGAATAGTTTTGTAGTGTATGATGTATGTTATGTAAATGAGCTTATTAGGACTCTCATCTATTTTATTATTGGTGACCAATTTAATAGAGGCATTTAAAAAACAATATTTCTGCCTGACTCCTAGAAATGAAGAAGATACATTGATATAATTGAGAGCAAATGATTGCATGTCGTGCCATTTAATCATGTCATTTTTCAGTTGCTATTTTTTGCACTTCACTGAATGCTTATAGAATATTTAGCTTCAATATAGATTAAGTCCCAGGGTTTGCAACTGAGCTGAGTTCCTATATCGGCTGATGTTGTCTTTTAAGTTTGGAATCAGTTAAAATATGCAGATGTCATCATTCATACCTCACTTGAGGTATTTTAATTTTTTTGCTGTTTTGAAGAATTACCTCTTTACAATTCCTGGATGGAAAGTCTTATTTGCAATACTTATATACTAGATATGGTTAAGGTAAGCACATAATTGGCTCAAGAATGGAGCCATCAGGACCAAAAGATCTGCTGACCCGCTGCTGGAAACTTGGATGATCATTTGCCTAATGAATGTTTCCTACTTTTGTTCAATCTCTTTTTGATTATTTATATAACTTACATTTTTCTCAGAAGAGAGATTATCCTCCACTGTCTGGTGGAATGTGAGGTCCTTGTGGGTAGAAAGTTCATCTCTTTTGTTCACAGATGCATCTCAAACACTCAGAACAGTGCCCATTATAATAGGTGTTCAATAAACACTTGTTCAGTGAATGAATTAGTATTTTTTCCATCTCTGCTATCACAACCACCCTGGGTTTAAGAATTACATAGATTACTAATTTTTAACAATGGCCTAGAAATGGGTATAAGATAGACCCCTGAAAGGTATACTGAAGAACTTGTTGGCTGTGTTTTCAACAGTAACTTTATGGCTATGGCCACATCTGGTTGGAAATCAGGGACCAGAATAGTCTGAAAATGGAGAAATTTTACAAGCCTCTTCAGCTCTCTCATGAAAGGAAATGTAGATAATGCTTTTACGAATTGGCTTGGGATTCAGGTTGCGTGGGTTAGCATCCTGCCTTTGCTGCTTATTAGCTGCATTAGCTCTGGTCAGTTACTTAGCCTCTGTCTCTATTTCCCTTTTTTTTTTTTTTTTTTAAAGATTTTATTTATTTTGACAGAGAGAGACACAGCGAGAGAGGGAACACAAGCAGGCGGAGTGGGAGAGAGAGAGGGAGAGGGAGAAGCAGGCTTCCCGCGGAGCAGGGAGCCCGATGCGGGGCTCGATCCCAGGACCCTGGGATCATGACCTGAGCCGAAGGCAGACGCTTAACGACTGAGCCACCCAGGCGCCCCTCTCTGTCTCTATTTCCTTGTTTGTAAAATAGGCACATGGCAATAATATATATCTCATAGTACTGTTGTGAGGATTAAATGAGCCAATACATATAAAATACCTAACAAAATACATAGCAGACAGAAATACACAAATAATGTTTGTCATTAATGTATGAGATTAGTGAAAAATAACTAAGAAAATACTCAGAATAATACGCTAGCAATTTAATAAGCTTCAATGGTTGTTGGTTATTATTTTGCAGTCAAGTAAATCCTTGACTAAATATTTGAGGAGAACATAATGTTTTAAAAATTTTGTGTTTGTTCATATATGTATAGCCAACTTAGAATGATCTTTGGTGAAGTACATGAAGTACATTGATAGGTCATGTTTCTCATTTTTCTCCTGACACCAACAACACAATAGATTACAATTTCATAAGATGTATATGATGGTAAATGAAACTCACCACTGCAGTAATTAGACTTAACTAACATTCTTTAATTTCCACATTTTCTTCAACTCCTTTTCCACATCCATGCTCTTCTATGTATACTTTTCTGTTTATGTTTTATGATATTTCTAGAAGTAGGAGAGCTATATTAAAAACAGCACTGTATTATTTTTATCATATAGCAGAATGTCTTATTTGGTGACTGAGATTTATAGGTTTGTAGTTATGACTCCATCCTAGGGAATTTCATAGCCATTACCTTTTTTTTCTTAAGATGTATTTATTTGAGAGAGAGCATGGGGGGAGGGGCAGAGGAAGAGGGAGAGAATCCCAAGCAGACTCCCTGCTGAGCCGGAGCCCAACACAGGGCTCAATCTCACAACTCATGACCCTGAGATCAAGAGTCACATGCTGCACTGACTGAACCGGGCAAGCACCCTTTTATTCCTTTTTATTGCCAAATAATATTCCATTGTATGGATATACTACATTTTTTTTATCCACTCATCCATTGATAGATACTTGGGTTGTTTCTACTTTTTGGCTATTATGAATAATGTGGTTATGGATATTTGTATGGTTGTATGTTTTCAATTCTTCTGGGCATTTACCTAGAAGAGAAATTGCTGGACCATATGGTAATTCTATGTTTAACTTTTTGAGGAAATGTCATACTATTTTCCAAAGTGAATGGCACTACTTTGCAATCCCACCAACAGTTCATGAGGATTCCAATTTCCTTATATCCTTGCCAATATTGTGATTTCTGTCTTTTTTATTTTAGCCTAGTGCTAAAATCATAGTGCAGGTGAAGTGGTATGTAGTTGTGGTTTAGATTTGCATTTCCCTGATGTCTACAGATGATGAATATTTTTCCATATGTTTATTGGCCAGTTGTATGTTTTCCTTGAAGAAATGTCTATTTAATACTTTGCCCATTTTAAAAATGGGGTTACTTATCTTTATATTATTGAATTTTAAGTATTCTTTATATATTCTGGATACAAATCTTTTATCAGATACATGATTTTCGGATATTGCTTCCCATTCTGTGGGTTGTTTTTCCATTTTTTCTTATGGTGTCATTTGAAGACCAAAAGTTTTTAATTTTGGTTAAGTTGTCCAAAAGTCACTTGTACTCTTGGTGTCATATCTAAGAAATCATTGCCTAAGAAGTCAGAAGTCACTTCTGCTTTAGATGTCCTATCTAAAAAACCATTGCCTATCCACAAGTAATGAAGATTTACTCCTGTGTTTACTTCATTTAAAACTTACAACAACCTGATGGGTTAGGTCTTATCAAAAACCTTTGCCTTTTTTTTTTTTTTTTTTTTTTACTTTGAGGAGGCAGAGTCTTCTCTTGACAGCCAAATCACAGGCACTTAAAAACAGGTACCACATCTTATTATATTCCTCTTATTTACCAATTCCAATCCTATAATGAAAAGTATGGAGTTTAGCACCTAATTGATACTTAATAAATATTTATTACTATGAGAAATACTATCCATATGATCTCTGTCAACCTTGCCCCAAAATAATAATCCCGAATCAACTAGTTAAAAGCGTCTTTTGAAGACTCACAGAGGTACAGTCTTGCCTCTCATTTTCCCCATCTGCTGTATGTTCTTATTAGACCATGGCTGCAGCATTAACATTCCCTGCATCTGATGCCTTGTGCCTTCCAAATAATCGTCATGGTTTTGTTTCACTATATACACTTTCTGAGAGAAGCTTCTATTTAATTTAGCACAATGCCATGTGTATTAGTCATTCATTACTAAGTGACTAATTTGATAAAATTAATAAAAGGATTAATTAATAAATTAATAAAATTAATAAAAAATAAAAATATCAAATAGGTATTCAAAGAACCTAATATATCATCATTCTTTTTTTTTTTTAAGATTTATTTATTTATTTTAGAGAGAGAATGCAGTGGGGCAGAGGGAGAGGGAGAGAGAGTCTTAAGCAGACGCCATGCTCAGCACGGAGCCTCAGCATGGGGCTTGATCTCAAGACCCTGAGATCACGACCTGAGCTGAAACCAAGAGTCCAACATTTAACCAACTGTGCCACCCAGGCGCCCCCATTATTATCATTCTTAATAATTATATTGAAAATTCCTGAAGATCATCAAGCAAGTACTAATAATATAAAGATACCTCTAGTCAAAAAGATCTGTTCATTGATTCATTCATTCATTCATTTTCTTTCAGTAATTCAGTAACAATTAAAAAAATAACTGATCACCAAATGGGCATGGTCTCTAGGCACTTGGCTAACAGTGTGACTTCAGAATTAGAACTTGTAACTTCCATTTTATACTTCTAAAAAAAAAAATCTGCTCAACTGGATTAATTCTCTTATCTGTAAAACAAAGTTCCTCCATTTCCTGTAGGCCAGTGTTTTCAAACAAACACCTGTGGTATCTGTTAAACCATAGCTCATTGGGGCCTATCCCCAAGCTGCAGATTCAGAAGATGTGGAGAGGCACTAGAGAATTGGCATTTCCCAGTTCATGGGTGAGGCTGATGCTGCTTGGCCCGGGGAACACTCTCTGAGAACCTTTGCTCCACACATCTAGTCACAGGTAGCAGATGAAGAGAAAACCACTGCCCGCCTCATGAAATTAAAATGGCAAAATACAGAAAGTGCAAAAAAGAAGAAAAACACTTGAAAAAGTGTGGGAAACCCTTGCCACAGGAGATGGAGCTATTTACTTGTGAATATTTAAACCAGAAGAATTTGCCTGTCTTTTTCACTTCTTTCCCCTCTCTCTGTTATTTCCTTACTCTAACTAGATCGAAGGCAGGTATGTATCCATATTTGCAGGTTGAAACTTCTTTACTGTGCTTGCCACAGAGAGGGCATACTCAATAGATATTGTTAAACAATTGATCAATCTAGAAAATAAAGTTATGTTTAGGGGTGCCTGGGTGGCTCAGTCGTTGGGCGTCTGCCTTCGGCTCGGGTCGTGATCCCGGGGTCCTGGGATCGAGCCCCGCATCGGGCTCCCTGCTCCACGGGAGGCCTGCTTTTCCCTCCCCCGCTCCCCCTGCTTGTGTCTCCTCTCTCGCTGTGTCTCTCTCTGTCAAATAAATAAATAAAATCTTTAAAAAAAAAAAAGAAAAGAAAGTTATGTTTGACTTTAAAAATGGCATTGCTTTGTAAATGGTTTTTAGTTGACAGATCACCTGAAGTCCTATCACTTTGTTCAGATTGACCTACCTAATGATGTTACATTAACCTGCTGAATATAATTATGTAAGATATATAGAGACAAATTGCTTTGGAGTTTTCTCAGAGTTTTTCTCTCTCTGTTTTTAACATATGCTTAGTTTTGGTAGTTTTAAAATTGTATTTTCTTCCTCACCTCTCTTTTCCCTATTTGGTTCTTACATTTTACTTATTGTGCAGTTGGGTTTTGGTCTAATTATAGTTCTTTGATTGTAAACTTATTTATATCCTTCTGTGATAGTAGATGACATTATTGTTTAATGTCAAGAATATGGGTATGCAAGAAAATTATAATCATGTTGTACAATATGTATATATGTGTGTGTGTATATATATGTTTATGTTTAATATATAATGAAAAATAAAATACCAATATTGGAAGTCTTACCTTTCATAGTGTTAAACTGAAGCCAGTGTCAAAAGTGATGTCACATCACATTTGGCTTAATAATAGAGTGCTTTAAAGAGTCAAAAAGGTTGACAGAGAAAGGAGAGGAAAAAGAAAAACCCCCATTAAAAAAAAAAAAAAAAGGAAAGAAAACCCCCCAGATAAACCAAAAACATTCCTTTGCATCACCATTGATGAATTGAAAACCAGATTGACAGTTTATAAGTGTGATATAAAAACCTCCCGCCTGTTGGCAACGCTATTGCAGCATGTCCAAAAAGATGTTTAGAGGGTTGGAGATCCGATTATTGTAAAAGAAAAAAAAATTGACTTCGAAATTTAAAATTTTACTTTTCTAGAACATTTCTCATAGCAAGCCTGCCTTTTTAATAACATGAAGAAATTGAGTAGAAATGGAAAATAAAGCAAATAAAAAGTTCCTCAGAAATTTAAATGCAGCACACCCAAACCATATTCCAACAACTGAATTCTGAAGTGATAGAAGACAAAGACCTCTGTACTAACAGAGGTAGTCTTGTAAGAAGAAATTGCCTAACAGTTACCAAATAATAGGACAACTACATACAAAAGCATTTGGAATCTCTTTCTTAGACATATTGATCATTAGTGGAGATTTTCTCTTTCTTTTTAGATGTCCTTTGACTCTTCTTATCTCTGTACTTTTCTGTGAACGCAATATGAGTATGCTTGGGAACCAACATGATCTCATGAGATATCAAGGAAAATGCTTCCAAACTGACAATAATGAAAAGCATTCCAAACTTTTCTGTTCCTTACTTCCCGTCCAGCTGCTTCATTGTCTCTTCTCCCTGACACTCTAGGTGCCCCCATAGCCCCAGGACACTTGCTTCCCGACCCTTCTGTCTTGAGAACTGCAACCATTCAGCTTAGACCATCTGGCTCAACGTTGTTTCCCTGAAGATTTCACCAACTCCTCCAATAGCAACTTGCACGAACTTCTGTTAAATTGTCTCTCTCTACATTCATTACTCTCATTACCACACTTATTTGTATCGTCCACCTTCCACAGACTCTCAGCTCCTTGAGAGAAGGAGCAGTAACTTGCTCCTTTTTGAAGCCTCAGTGCCTGAAACAGTGCCTAGCAGATGGAAAGTGTAGGGTACATTTGAGGAGGTCTTAGAGACAGGGATGAGTTTATCTTATTATAGCGTCTGTCTTAGATTGTTTAGTTTGGGTTTCTGTTTTAAAGTACTTTCCTCTGAAAATGTAAGCTAGAAATAGTTACAATACTTAATTGTTCCTGTATAGTTATATTTAACATTTCTCTGTGCATAGTTTATCATGGAAATAATGTAAGCTACTGATTCTAAGAAACATTGCCAGCAAATGCATTGGTTTTATTTAGTATGTGTTTGTGATTATAAATAAATATGTATATTTTAATGGTTGTCATGGAAACCCATTTATATAGAAGAATGTTATTTTATCAGTTATATCTCCTAGATATAAAAAAGTGTCAAAAAATATGTTGACCATTTAAAATTCTCAATTTTCACCTCCTTTTCAAAGTAGTGTTATTTCCCTGTGTGCATATAGGATAAATTATCAATCCAGGATATAGACTAAGTTCTTTGGATATTTAAAGTAAAAAAAAAATTGTAAGATTGTGAAGATCCAAAAATTAGATAGTGAATGTTAACATCCCATCAAATCTGATACTGAATGTCAAAAACAGCTTTCATGGTTTTTAAACTACCTGGACTGACTCACATTAAGATGTGAGTTGGGGATCATCTGGTTACTTAAATACTGGATACATTCTAGATACTCGTAAAAAAATTATGGCCAATGACCTTTATGAAAATTTCCCCTAGTGATCTCACATGTCCTGTTTCAGAACTTTGAAAGTGCCTGTGAGGTGAATGAAGCCCATTTGGGCTACTTTGTAAATGTTACCAGTGAGGCCATTCTAACCCCACACATACTGTTAGTGCTGTCCCTGGCAAATTTTCACTTGGCTAAGAAACATTGGGACTTTTTGCTGGCTTGAGGAATGCAGTTATTAGTCTAGTCAACTGCAAAGAGAGTTTTGCAAGATCCCATTTTATGGCATGGAAATAACACTTTTGATTTTCCTAACCCTGTATTTTAAACAAATTTATAGCAACACAAAAATGAAAAATGGAATCCTCAATATTCCTATTCACAGGACTCACTTCAACCAATTTCAGTTGGCTACATTATTATTTTGAAGTGTTAATATGGACCGAAATTTGGCAGGAATTAATTTGGCTTGATAGTTTGACTTGCTCAAGTTCTAGAGCAAGAGAGGAAATTGAAGGGGGTGTGTGTGTGAGAGAGGGAGAGAGAGACAGAGAGAAAGAGAGAGAATGCATTTAGGAGTGGGGAGGTAGCTGTATTGGAGGAGGGGATGGAAACAATGCTTTTTGCTTTAGTCAGCCCTCAAGTTTTATCTTTGAATATCCAGAGGTTTCCTCCTCATTCTGCACTGAACAAATGAATAGCATCAGTAAAGAAATTTGTCAGACCTAGTGGTTATATCAGGAGTTATGTAGGAAAATGATAATGAATGCTAGGAAAATAAATAAGGGTAAGTTCAGGAAACATAACTAAAAATGCTGCACTGGTATAAATTGAATAATAAAATTCCTAGTCATATTTTGCCATAAATAGAGGTTTGGGTATTTGTCATTCACCTTATTTAAAATTCAGAAATATTAAAGGTACAGTGTTCTCTCATTACAGAAATAATAGAATTTCAGCTATTACTGAGTTAGGGTCATTTAAATGGCTATAGCATGTATTATATCAATAAGCAGAACATCTGTATGAAATGTCCACCTGCTGATCTACTACCGCTCTGTGCACATTTCCATGAACTGCACTTAATCATTTTAAGACTTCTTCTAATGAAGCCTTATCTAGATTAACATTTTAAGCACAGATACTTTTAGGCATTAAAACTCTCGCACTAAATGAAATTGCATTGTCTTGTTTACCCTTGTTGATTAATAAGCAATCTGTTAACTGTTAGAGCAGTCCAATTGTAGCAGTCGAAGGAGATTAGTAATTCAGTGATGTTTGTGGATATAATCATCATTTCTCCTGAAGGCTTCAAATTAGAATATCACTTACACACTATCCGTAGGCAAAGAAAAGATATAATATTTTTAGACATGTGTACCCACTATTTTGCTTGAATTGTTCAGCTTAGGGTCACTGCAGTAATACAAATGCTTCTGGGGGCAAAATGCTATTTTGATGCATGCATATCCTTCTTAAATTGTGTGAATGTCTATTAAAGGAAACAGCAACCAACAAGTAGTGCAATAATAATCCAGTATCCTAATTTCTGTTTTCAGAACATCATTGCTTTGTTAATCAAGCTTTGGAAGAGAAATGTTGCTTATCCCTTTTTCCCCCAATAATAGATGTTATATATCAAAATTCTTGGCAATCTTATTTAACTTTTTCCCAGCCAGTAGAAAACTGAACTTCTGGCTCCAAAAAATCTAGGAGTAAATTTGGGAAAATTCCATGTCCTTTCGGGGCACTTTTCTATCTTTTGTGTTTCCTGTGACCCGGAATCAAAGCATGTCAATCTGTTTGGCATTCCCATGACCTACATGATTTATTTCATTAAGTTATAAATTGTTAATCACCCAGGTTCAAGGTGGGACCCAGCATTTTAGATGGACAAATCAGTATAAAAAGGGAAGAGGAATGGGATGCAGCTAAATTCTTTGGCATTAGTTGAGTATCAATAGGAGGTCTCCAATCTAAAGACAACCAGAGCCCTTCTTGTCTTATTGTTCATTGCCAAGTATATCACTACAATTTGAAATTATGGTGGAAGAAGGCGTTTCATGTTTTAGGGATTTCTGCTCTATAAACACCCATGAATCGATCCCTCTCTTTGTTGCAGTCCCTCTGTGGTGAAATCAAGCAGCGACGTCGTGGAGTGGCCTCCGTCCTGCGATTATGCCAGCATCTTCTAGATGACCGGGAGACTTGCAATCTGAACGCAGACCACCAGCCCATGCAACTGATCATTGTAAATCTCGAAAGAAGGTGGGAAGCCATTGTCATGCAAGCTGTCCAGTGGCAAACACGGCTACGAAAGAAGATGGGAAAGGAGTCTGTGAGTGATTTTTTTTTTTCTTTTAAGCATAATGGTCTCTAATTTTTCTCAGAAAAAAAAATATTTCAGGGCTTGGAAAATGTATTCATCTTACAAGTGGTTTTGCAAACTAAGGGGATAGGTATCTTCGACCACTCAATGAAACTTCCTTTGTCATAGCACAGAGATTTATTTGCCTACTAATAAGAAGTGTTTCAGTGTATCTCACTGTCTTTCGAAAAAATCACGTGAAGATTTCCCTTAATCTTACCAAACTAAGCCATTAATTCCTTCAATCATTCCTTCACCAATGATATTCTTTAATCATATAATACCCCATGAAGATTTTGTTAGAAGGTGGCTTTCCACTCTGAAAGCATATGTAGCAATGTGTATGCTTTACAGATAAGGTAAAGACATAAAGTATACTGCTTACCTTTTCATTACATAATGAGTCAACACTATTTATTCAACAAACTCCACTGTTCCTTCTTGGAGCTCCTTCTCATAGAGGTGTGTTGCTGAGAGGTAGCAAGTTTCCTCTTTGAGTTTTAATGCAGTGTGCAAGGTAGGGGTAGGGATCCCTTTTAAGAATTTTCCAAGTTAATTGTAAGTTCAAGCTGTTGCTACATGAAAGAAATAAATGTGACAGTCAGACTTGTTTAATAATAATAATATAGAACAAGCCCTTGTCCAGAAAACCTTCATACCCTTAAGGGAAGAGGTTTATTGATAAAATGATTACATTCCTCAAATGACCTTGAAGTCAATGTCCATTAGTTGAAGGCCTAAGTCTCATGTTTGACTTACATAAATGAAGTACATACATACATACATGGAATGGAAAGTTTTTCTTATGTGTTTATGTTATCAGTTCTATGTCTTTGAAAAGTCCAAGATTCAAAATTGAAAAATCAAATGTAATAATCTTGCTACAAAAAAAAAGAGGACCAAAAAAAAAAAAAGCCTTCTCCTATGAATTCTAATTTTAAAAAAGCGTTAATATTTGCTATCTGATTCATTTGGCATTGGGGACTGGCAACAGAAGGGACAATGAATCAGTAAGCCTTCTTACTCTTTCTGCATCTGTAGCTATGTTGAGTCTAGGTGGTGATTTTATCCTTAACAGTTCAGTTTAATTATTTTGAGCTGAAGTTGTTAAATTTCTTAAGACTTCCAAGTTATTACCAGTAATCAGAGTCTATATAATTGGATGTCTTTTCTTGAAATGACCTGTTTGTTTTGAAGCTATTTAGCTGGAGTGTTTGTTTTCTTTTTTCTTTCTTTCTTTCTTCTTTCTTTCTTTCTTTCTTTCTTTCTTTCTTTCTTTCTTTCTTTCT